>NC_091957.1:49956636-50204136 GCF_031021105.1 Erythrolamprus reginae
TCTCCCCCGGGCATATACAATTTATGAGTGGTATGTGTGTATGTCTGTGTGTTTAGAAAATGGGGTTTTTTAAAAAATGTTTTTAGTAGAAATTTAGATTTGTTGTAAATTGTTTTTTCACTTTGTTGTGAGCCGCCCCGAGTCTGCGGAGAGGGGCGGCATAGAAATCTAAATAAATAAATAAATAAAATATCTATCTATCTATCTATCTATCTATCTATCTATCTATCTATCTATCATCTATCTATCTATCTATCAATCATCACCAATAACATCATTATGATAATCTCTCTCTCATCTTTCTCTTTCTCTCTCTCATCTGTCTATTAACATCAACATCATTATCTCTGTCTGACGGTCTGTCTGTCTAGCTAGCTAATATATATATATATATTGAGCTATCTCGCTATCTCTCTCTCCTATCTATCTATCTATCTATCATCTATCTATCTATCTATCTATCTATCTATCTATCTATCTATCTATCTATCTATCTATCTATCTACCTACCTATCATCTATGTCTACCCACCTACCACCTATCTGTCTATCCATCTCTCCATCTGTACATCTCTCCATCTATCCATCTATCTATCTATCCATCCATCCATCCATCCATCCATCCATCCATCCATCCATCCATCCATCCATCCATCTATCTATCTATCTATCTATCTATCTATCTATCTATCTAGCATCATCATCATCATCTCTCTCCCCTTCCCTCCCTCCCCCTCAAAAATCTTTCAACTTCATTGCTGATTGGAAAAGGCTCTGATGTTGGGAAACAGTGAAAGAAAAAAGAAAAGAAGAGAAGAGAGGAGAGAAGAGAAGAGGGGATGGTAGGAGATGAGATGGTTAGCTGGTGTCATCAACACAATGGGCATGGATTCAGGTGGACTCCAGGAGACAGTGGAGGATAGAGGAGTGGTCCATGTTGTGGTCCATGGGGGATCATGGGGACACAACTGAGTGACTGAACAACAACAGAAAACTTCATTTGCGAAGAAATGCACTGATGGAGATGGTTAAAGAGGGATCTTCTTCTATACTTGATCTGAAGCAGAGCAGAGATATATACCTTTATTCTGGATGACTTTCCTTTAGGGGGAAAAGGAAGCACCCTGGTGACCCGGGCTGGTGCATTTGCAACAGGCGACAAAGACCAAGCTGTGCCACCCGATCTTTAAAGCTCCCGTCCTCATTATTGTGTACGAACATGAACTGTTTTCCCGCTTTGCTTTGAAATATCTCCCTCTTTTGATTCTGTAATGTTGCGCAGGAAACACCAGGTTCATGATTAAAGACAAGCCGCATGGAGACAGGATAGGGAAGAAAAGAAAGCATTAGCTCCTGCCATGTATCACTGTTAGCGCACGTAGGCATGATTACAAGTCAAGCAGCTTTTCACAGAAGCTTAATCTTAATGCATTAATGAAATCTAATTACCACTGGTTTCTGTTTGAAAGAAATGATCCAGAAAATGCCATTATTAGGTACTAATTATATAATTGACTCCTTAATAATCTAATTCGTAAGGAAATACATATATATTTTAGATACTCGTTTCGGAACAAAATTTCTTTTTCTTTTTTTCTTATTGTGGCATATTGTTGGGTGACATCTTCTTATCTGTCACTGAATGTACTGCATTTTACTGATTAGGTTTTACAGCCGAATCTAACCATTGAAACTTAATATCAAATTTAAAAGTTTGATTTTACATAAACACGGCCAGGCAGGATAAATTAAGTGAGTTTCTATGAAACTATAAAGTCCTCCATGAGGATTATCTCACTGTGCTTAGAAGTACAGGTGTACAAAAATCTGAATTAACTACACATTTTTGCTTAACATGTAACTCTATTTTTTCTAAAGCAAGCCAATATACTTTTCAACATTACTTAATGGATGTGCTTGAAAATATAAGTTAGTTTGATAAAGGCTTCAAGGTCAGGATATCCTCAGGAGAGAAATTAACACCCCTCCTCCCCAACTAGAAAAAAAATGAAGAGATATTTAAGCTCAACAGCTTTTTACCATGATTTTATTTAACCAAAATGCAACAGAGTTCTAATAAAATGTAGATTCGGACTTGTCATGCATAGGGAAGTTTAACAGACAGATGAACAGAGTTGGAAGGGACCTCGTAGGTAATGTTGGGTGAACCGAACTCGCACAATTCGGGTCCTTACCAAATTTTGCGGTGTTCAGCATGCTGAACCCAAACCCAATTTTTTTAAAAAAATGTGCTCTGGTTCGGTGTTCGTGCTGAGCACCGCGAAGCACCACCACCTGGCTGTCATCTACTGAGAAGATGAGGAGGAGCTGGGTGCCGGTGGCGGCAGAGGAAGGCGAACACCGGGGAGCTGTTGGCCAGTCGGGAGGCAGAAAAGGAGCTGGGGAATCCCACGAAGGGATTCCGGGGGCAGAGCTTTGACATCATGTATACCGGCAGGTTGCTAAGCACAACAAGGTGATCACTTCCTGGATTCCGGGGGGTGGCACTAGAATAATGGAGGGAGGATGGAATCCAGGAAGTGATCACCTTGGCGTGCTTTCACTTTTCATTTTTCGTAAAAATAAAATTTTATTTTTACGTGAAAGGATGCCGCAGTGGTGCTGCAAGCAAAGGGAGGTCCTTTGCTTGCAGCGGTGCTGCGCCGTTCTTTTTCATAAAAATAAAAAAAAATAAAAATTAAAAATCCGTAAAAATAAAAAACGATGGAATTCCGGGGGCGGAGCTTTGATATCACGTATACTGGCAGGTGGCTAAGCATGCCAAGGTGATCACTTCATGGATTCCATCCTCCCTCCATTATTCTAGTGCCGCTCCCATAATCCAGGAAGTGATCACCTTGGCATGCTTAGCAACCTGCCGGTATACATGACGTCAAAGCTCTGTCCCCGGAATCCCTTCATGGGATTCCCCAGCTCCTTTTGCTTGCGGCGCCGCTGCAGCATCCTTTTTCGTAAAAATAAGGTCCTCAGTTCATCCACCTCGGATGGATGGAAGGCTGAGTCAACCTTGAGCCTGGTGAGATTCGAACTGCCAAATTGCAGGCAGACAGCAGTCAGCAGAAGTAGCCTGCAGTACTGCATTGCAACCACTGCCCCACCGTGGCTCAACAACATGCTGAGTGTGCGTTAAATTTAATATATAATTGTTGCCAAGGTATTTGCAAACTGATGCACAACTCGAACCAGCTGTTTGAAAATAGCCAAAACATCTGTATAGAACTATAGCCAATGCAGCTATTTTCATGTAGACATTGTGTCCTCCCCGCCATATAATTTTGTCAATAGCCATCACAATTTCAATTCAGTCTATATGGCTAATTATCCCGAAGGAAAACTTTGGATTCTGTTGTTTGATGCCGTGGAATCCTTCCAACTTGCTTTGGGTATTTAGACAGATAATATTGTTGTTTTGGGGAGTTCTTCAACTTGTGAGATCTGTCTTAAAATCGCTCCAAATTAAATAATCATTGAAACTCTATGGCGAGGAAAGGGGGGGGGAATAATTGGAAATGCATAATTATGTGAGATAACAGCAGAATTAAGTGTAATAAAACCCCTGCAAGGAAGTAATTACGACGGCACTATCTTTGCGACAGGCAGCCAAGGACTTCACCTTCCCTTAATTGAAAACAAAATGCATTTGTAAACATGATTAAAATGACAAGGCAGGTGATAAATACATTTTAGTACCCTGATTTTTAAATATTTATAACAAGCTTTGGGGACTGTTATAAGGCCTCCCGGACTTCTCGCCAGTTAATAAGGGATCCAATTTGCCGCATTGTCTGTGCTTTATAAAAACACAGCAGCTGAGATGTTCTTCAACTCAAGTGAAGTAACCTCTTGAGTTCAGGTTTGCTTCTGGAGATGGGGCCATGCAATTCTACATGCGGCAACTAATTGTCTCTGGCTGATCTCAAACAAAGCAAAACTAAATTAAACTAGAGGCAGTAGAAGTTTTGGAGCTGGTAGTCAAAACAGGATGAGAAATTAAACTGGAAGGCTAGGAAAAATATCCGAGAATAATGCAATGCCAAGTTACTTTTCATTATTAAGTGGAAGCCAGTTTGTCTGGGGGTTAAGGCATTGGGCTAGAAGCCTTAGTCCCACCTTAAGCATGAAAGCCAGCTAAGTGACTTAGGGCCAATCATCAGAAGACTGTGAGTTCTAGTTCCACCTTAAGCATGGAAGCCAGCTGGGTGACTTAGGGCCAATCATCAGAAGACTGTGAGTTCCAGTTCCACCTTAAGCATGAAAGCCAGCTGGGGGACTTAGGGCCAATCATCAGAAGACTGTGAGTTCCAGTTCCACCTTAAGCATGAAAGCCAGCTGGGTGACTTAGGGCCAATCATCAGAAGACTGTGAGTTCCAGTTCCACCTTAAGCATGAAAGCCAGCTGGGGGACTTAGGGCCAATCATCAGAAGACTGTGAGTTCCAGTTCCACCTTAAGCATGAAAGCCAGCTGGGTGACTTAGGGCCAATCATCAGAAGACTGTGAGTTCCAGTTCCACCTTAAGCATGAAAGCCAGCTGGGTGACTTAGGGCCAATCACCAGAAGACTGTGAGTTCCAGTTCCACCTTAATCATGAAAGCCAGCTGGGTGACTTAGGGCCAATCACCAGAAGACTGTGAGTTCCAGTTCCACCTTAAGCATGAAAACCAGCTGGGTGACTTAGGGACAATTATCAGAAGACTGTGAGTTCTAGTTCCACCTTAAGCATGAAAGCCAGCTGGGTGACTTAGGGCCAATCATCAGAAGACTGTGAGTTCTAGTTCCACCTTAAGCATGAAAGCCAGCTGGGGGACTTAGGGCCAATCATCAGAAGACTGTGAGTTCCAGTTCCACCTTAAGCATGAAAGCCAGCTGGGTGACTTAGGGCCAATCATCAGAAGACTGTGAGTTCCAGTTCCACCTTAAGCATGAAAGCCAGCTGGGTGACTTAGGGCCAATCACCAGAAGACTGTGAGTTCCAGTTCCACCTTAATCATGAAAGCCAGCTGGGTGACTTAGGACCAATCACAGAACACTGTGAGTTCTAGTTCCACCTTAAGCATGAAAGCCAGTTGAGGGACTTAGGGCCAATCACCAGAAGACTGTGAGTTCTAGTTCCACCTTAAGTATGAAAACCAAATGAGTGACCTTGAGTGCCCATACTGGTAGGAACCCATCCCTGCTGGGATAGCTCCATATAGACCAGTGATGGTGAATCTTTTTTTCCCCTCAAGTGCCAAAAGAGCATGGCTGCGCTCTATTGCGCATGTACAAGTGCCCACGCCCATAATTCAATGCCTGGGGAGAGCAAAAATAGCTTCCCCTGCCCCTCAGAGGTCCTCTGGAGGCTAGAAACGGCCTGTTTCCCAACTTCTGGTGGGCCCAGTAGGCTCATATTTCAGGCACCAAAGGCTTCCCTGGAGCTGAGGGAGGGTAAAAATCCCCCATCCCCCTGGAGGCTCTCTGGAAGCCAAAAATGCCGTCCCAGAGCCTCTGTGCAAGCCAAAAATCAGCTGTCCGGCACACACATACATGTTGGAGATGAGCTAGGGCAAGGGCTCGCGTGCCAGCAGATATGGGTCCACGTACCACCTGTGGTACTCGTGCCATAGGTTCGCCATCATTGATATAGAAAGAGATTTGTAATTTTAACCCAGGGAAAGGCTTGTAAAACGTCAGCCGTTTCACAAAGGATCGTGCACCACACTCGGTATATATGCAAGCCAACTATGTAATACTTTTGTAATGCATTTAGGCTTCATAGCTATGGTTTTTTTGCAGTGCATTGCAGGCGAAAGACAGATGGATAAATCAACAGTAACTTGGGTCAGGACCAGTAAAACAATGGAAAGAAGACCATCTGTGAACACATCACTTCTGATGATGGGAAAGTTTGGCTTACATCACCTTATTATTCTCAGGTGGTCCAACGCTCCGCATAAGACTATACAAAGATGGTTTACATTCAGTTAAATTGCCCATCTGCCTTGGGTTCAGATGTCCTCTCTTCCCATAAGCCCAGCTATTTGCTACAGAGGGACAGATCCTGGGCACTTTTCATGCCAAATTGTCTTTCTTTAAAGCAACACACAAGTTTGACTATCTATCTATCTATCTATCTATCTATCTATCTATCTATCTATCTATCTATCTATCTATCTATCTATCTATCTATCTATCCATCCATCCATCCATCTATCAATCATATCTCTCTCTCATCTACCTATGATCTCTCCCTTCCTCCCTCTGCCTCTCCAATTTGTTCTTTCTCTCTCTTGTTATCTCTCTCTCTCATTCTCTCTCTCCCTTTCTCTCCCTCTCTCTTTTTCTCATTCTCTCTCATCTCCCCTCTATCATTGTTTCTCTCTCTCTCATCTCTCTGTTTCTCTCTGTTTCTCTCTGTGTGTTTCTCCTGTCTCTCTTTCTCTCTTTCTCTCTCTTTCTCCCCCCTCTGTTTTTTTCTCTCTCTCCCCCACCCTCCGTCCCTCCCTCCCTTCCTCTCATGGATTGTTTTTTTACAGTGAAAAGATGCATCTTCTTTCAGGATTTTTTTTTAAAAAATATGACATGCTGCGTTATGGCTTATTTATTTTATTTTATTTGTTTGTTTTTTCACATACGTATTGGTGGTAAACAAAGATATAATATCTGCATACACGATACTAGTAAAAGAGAAACATTAGACCAGGAGACGGAAGGCACTAAGGATGCACTTATTATCACTCATAGTTCCTTTGAAATGAAGGGGGAACAGGACTTTAGAACACAGGAAGGTGTTGAAACTCTTTAAACCAAATGTGGCTTCTCTTGGGTTGGGCTGCAGTCTGGAGGACAGCTGTACAATCCTTTAAAATACGTAAGGGTGGGGCTATAAGAACAGACTCAACTCCAGAAAACCTTTTTGCCTTTGAACCAAGATGTTGCACAGGACTTAACTCCACCACTAATTTGGTTCAGATCAAAGTGGAGTGTTTTCACAAACCATAGTCTATTCAGTTTTCGAGAAGGAGGAGGAGAAGAAGGAGAAGGAGGAAGAAGAAGAAGAAAAGAAGAAGAGAAGAAGAAGAAGAAGAAGAAGAAGAAGAAGAAGAGAAGAAGAAGAAGAAGAAGAAGAAGAAGAAGAAGAAGAGCTCCACTTAAAAGCCACCAATACTTTTCTATGGAATTTCTCAGTCATCCAGGTCATGGTTGTCCCAAAGGGGCTTCGGAGTTGGAGAAGTTTCTTGAATGAAAAGCAAAATGTCTTTAAAGAAAACCAGAAAGTCCAGTTGTCTTTAAAGCACCAATACTTGTCCCAACATTTATATAAAACATTCATTTTGGAAGGAAGGAAGGGAGGGAGGGAGGGAGGGAGGGAGGAAGGAAGGAAGGAAGGAAGGAAGGAAGGAAGGAAGGAAGGAAGGAAGGACACCTGTGTGTTTTTGGATGTGTGTGTGTGTGTGTACATGCAATTTGTATTTTTAGAATGAGCCTATTAAGTATGGTTCCAAACCTAAGGGAAAGCTGCATACCACAGTGCACATATGAGAAAAAGTGCAAATGATAAATGACTTATTCGGTGGTTTAAAAAGACGTAGGACATTTGATGTAGCCAAAAAAAAAAATCAATATACGTGAAATTGACACAGGGAAAATGTAGATTCATCTGCACAACTGTAATACCTGAGAGCTTTGAAGTTTCAGAGATCAATAATGGAAAATGTCTCATCCTTTGTCAAGGTATTATTTCTAAGATATTGAGGGTTTGGATTTTTTAAAAGCATATAAGCAATAGAGGGCAAATCGGCAAAATAAACACACTGTTAAATTTACAAGGACAAGAAAATATATCCAGCCTGTTGCACCAAGGGTAGATCTGTCAACTTTTGTTTCACTCTCTTTCCAAGTAGAATATTATCTATTGCAGTATTTTTCGACCATGGCAGCCTGAAGATGCGTAGATTTCAACTCCCAGAATTCCCCTGCCAGCGTCGATTTCTGGGGAATTCTGGGAGTTGAAGTCCACACATTTTCAAACTGCTAAGAATGAGAATCACTGGTCTATTGGATAATTTAACAATCCACTCCTAGACCCATCGTGTGCGACTGGAGAAAAATTAAATCCAGCATCTGAAGAAAAAAGACCTCCAATAAGCGATTGAATACCAAACTTATTCAGTGATATTCAGTGATATACTCTACCATATTCAGTGATATACTCTACCATGCTCAGGAATGCATGCTCCCAGTTATGTATACATGGTGGTGCAGCCTAGAAACAAATTTACCAGTGAAGGTCCTGAAGGAAATAATATATTCCACTTGTTTGACATTGCATGTGGGTGAAATAAAGGAAGGAGGGAGGGAGGGAGGTCAGCTATGTGTCTTTGGATGTGTGTGACTGTGCATGCATGTACATGTACATGTAATTTGTATTTTTAGAATGAGACAATTAAGTATGGTTTCAAACATATTGGAAAGCTGCATACCACAGTGCATATATTAGAAAAAGTGCACTGAGGACAAGTGACTACGATAATATCAATGCTTACTAACATCAATGCTTACTATTTCTTGCATGGAAGAAACACTGCTCTCCCTTCCTTTCCTTCCTCCTTCCCATCTTCCTTCCTTCCCTCCTCCTTCCCATCTTCCTTCCTTCCTTCCCTCCCATCTTCCTTCCTTTCCATCTTCCTTCCTTCCTTCCTTCTTTCCTTCCTTTCTCCCTTCCTTCCTTCATTCCCATTTTTCTTCCTTCCTTCCTTCTCATCTTCCTTCCTTCCCTCCCATCTTCCTTCCTTCCCTCCTCCTTCCCATCTTCCTTCCCTCCCATCTTCCTTCCTTCCCTCCTCCTTCCCATCTTCCTTCCTTCCTTCCCTCCCATCTTCCTTCCTTCCCTCCTTCCTTTCCATCTTCCTTCCTTCCTTCTTTCCTTCTTTCCTTCCTTCCTTCCTTCCTTCCCATTTTTCTTCCTTCCTTCCTTCTCATCTTCCTTCCTTCCCTCCCATCTTCCTTCCTTCCCTCCTCCTTCCCATCTTCCTTCCTTCCTTCCCTCCCATCTTCCTTCCTTCCCTCCTTCCTTTCCATCTTCCTTCCTTCCTTCCTTCCTTCCTTCTTTCCTTCCTTTCTTCCTTCCTTCCTTCATTCCCATTTTTCTTCCTTCCTTCCTTCCTTCCCTCCCATCTTCCTTCCTTCCTTCCCTCCTCCTTCCCATCTTCCTTCCTTCCTTCCTTCCCTCCCATCTTCCTTCCTTCCCTCCTCCTTCCCATCTTCCTTCCTTCCTTCCTTCCTTCTCATCTTCCTTCCTTCCCTCCCATCTTCCTTCCTTCCCTCCTCCTTCCCATCTTCCTTCCTTCCTTCCTTCCCTCCCATCTTCCTTCCTTCCCTCCTTCCTTTCCATCTTCCTTCTTTCTTTCCTTCCTTCCTTCCTTCCTTTCTTCCTCTCTCCCTCCCTCCCATTCTTCCTTGCAAAGATTTACAAGTTTTACCCTAATAGTCTCTTGGCATTGCTATATTCTTCTTTACCCTAAGTTTATTGTTATTTTTAAAAGCCAGCAGGGGGAGATGTTATTCTTCCTGCCACAAAAGGCTGAACTCAGCCAACCAGCCAGATAGCAACTTTATGATCAATTTTTTTTAAGGGGCACACAGTCCTGGTTGTCAAAAAAAACGGTGGCTGCTTAGCTTGATGAATATGTGGCATATTCTGTGCTGATCTTTCAAGGAGGGACTTTAGGCCTGTCATTCTTGCGGGCCTGTTATCCACATTTGTCACTTGCAGCCTGAGATAAGCTGTTCACAAAACAAGCCTCTGACGTTAATATAGTTCATGTTTAAAGATGAATTAATGCAGTTAGAAAAACTAATCAAATTTTTTTCTTTAAAAATAGTGCAATAACAACAACAACAAATGTAAATGAACAGTTACTTGAACGATTCATTAATTTGTATGTGTTTGTATTGTTTTTTTTAAAAAAATAATAAAATATTTTAAAAAACAATAATAATAAATATTCAATTGACTGAGTTTCAATGAATAAAAGGTCATGTTGATGATATTAATAATTGCAACAACCATAACAATAACAATAACACCTTAGAAAAGGTGTCCCTCTGTGAAGAAAGAGGATGAGAAATGGTAAATAAATGACAGATGTCATGCAATTTACTACATGATCTACTTTGAGTGACAAACACTATAATTGTCTTTTGCAAGAGGTGATACGTTGCTTTACATGCAGAAAGAAGCATAAAAGGTTACACTTAATATTGCAGAGGAAGGGAAGGAAAAGAAAACGTTTTGGGCTGTTGCAGTGTCCTGGATATTCTCTTGAATCTCATTCAAAGGAAATCCTCATCTAATTCTATTTGTGCGGCCTTGGGAGAGGGCACATGGGGATGACCTTGGTGTGGAGGGAGTGATGGGAAGAGAGATGCTGCCTAAGGAAGGCACAGATAAGAGAGGGTAGAGCCTGCAGATACATAATGGGCAGACCAAAACACACACACACACACACACACACAAAAAAAAATCCTCTGAAAGGAAACTCCCTAACCTATCTACAGGACCGTCTCCTGCCGCATACCTTCCAGAAACCAATAAGATCACACAGAGTTGGCCTCCTCCAGGTTCTGTCAACTAAACAATGCAGGTTGGTGGGACTGTGGGTGAGGGCCTTTTCTGTAGCTGCCCCGGCTCTATGAAAAAAATTCCCCCAATGATGATGATGATGATGATGATGATGATGATGATGATAATAATAAAAATAATAATAATAATAATTTATTAGATTTGTATGCCACCCCTCTCCGAAGACTCAGAGTGGCTCACAACAATAATAAACAATGTAGACAAATCCAATAATTAAAAACTATCTAAAGACCCTTAGGTTAAAATAAACCAGACAACCCAATCATACCATACATAAACCATAATAGCAAGGGGATATATCAGTCACCCAATGCCCGGCGACATAGGTGGGTTTTCAGAGACTTATGAAAGGCAAGGAGGGTGGGGGCAGTTCTAATCTCTGGGGGAGCTGATTCCAGAGGGCTGGGGCTACCACGGAGAAGGCTCTTCTCCTGGGTCCTGCCAGACGACATTGCTTAGTCGACGGGACCCGGAGAACTCTGTGGGACCTAATCAGCCACTGGGATTCGTGCAGCAGAAGACGGTCCCGAAGGTATTTTGGTCCAATGACATGTAGGGCTTTATATATACCCAGTGAGGGTATGGCTAGCTGATGAGGCCAAAATAAGGCCGAAATAGATCTATCCTAGTCTCTTTTAATTTTATATATAAAACCAAGGAGTCTATGAAATACCATGCAAAACATGTGCAGCCACATACATTGGACAAACTACTTGAAGAATAAACGCACACATTGCAGAATATAAAAATGCAGTCAAAAAAGAAGAAAAAACTTCCTCCCTTTTCCAGCACATTAAAAAAACAGGACATGAAATTGACTTCGAAAAAACTAAATTACTTTCCAAAACAGAACACGTATATAAAAGAATAATCATGGAAGCCATAGAAATAGAAAAACACCCCCTCAGTATGAATAAACGTGATGACACGTCCCGCCTACCAGAAATTTGGAAACCAGCCCTAAACAAAAAAACACATCACAATCATCACCATGTCAATCCTTTAACTAAATGTGATTCCACCAACCAATCAAATCATTAAAACACAGCCACCCAATCTATTTGCTACATTCAAACCAAATCTCTACCCCCACCACTATTTATAAGGAACAAAGGGCAGTTGCAAACAAACTATATTTACAGCAGCACGAAGCTAACAACTTCAGCCTGATGATGGTGAATGTGATTTCACCGAAACGTCGCATAGACATTCAAAATATTACACGGGGCAAAACCCGAACTCAGAACAATCTACATATATATAGATTGGATATTGTAGCCTAGAGGTTAATTCTCTGCCTTACAAGGCAAAAGTTGCAGGTTCAAGTCCCAGTGAGGGTATGGCTAGCTGATGAGGCCAAAATAAGGCCGAAATAGATCTATCCTAGTCTCCCTTAATTTTCAATTCAACAAAAAAACATGTGACACATACAGATAGAATTGTCGGCTATCAATAAAATTAACTGCCTTGGAAATGGCCCTGGGTTGGGCTGAGAGGCAAAAAAGGAGCTGTGATGTTCCTTCAATACACCAGGGTGATTCGACACAAAAACATGTAACCTTTCCCTGGTGCAGGGCTGAAGGGATTGGATACTGTAGCCTAGAGGTTAATTCTCTGCCTTACAAGGCAAAGGCTGCAGGTTCAAGTCCCAGTGAGGGTATGGCTAGCTGATGAGCCAAAATAAGGCCGAAATAGATCTTATCCTAGTCTCCCTTAATTTTCAAGATCAGCAAAAAAAACATATATGGATGGAATACATACATACATATATGGATGGAATACATACATACATGCATGCATACATATGTATGCATGTATGCATCTATGCATGTATGTATTCCATTCACCTCTTGGATGAGATGCAAATGACGAAGAAGTTGGATTGAATGAGAATATATTTGTGATTGGGGATAACTGTATTTGCCCACCCTCTTCCACAAAGCCTCAAATTGAGAGTATTTTTCCAGCAAAGACACCTGATTATTTGAATTGATTGTAGCCAACTGGAGTTCAGCTGCCACTTGACAACAAAATAGAAGCTACTCATCTTTTATTATCCCAATTCTTGGTGTTCGTTTGGAGAGCACTTTAGTGTACCAGTTGCTTTTTTAATCCTTATTTTGTTCTTGTTCCCAGCAACCAGGTGAGGTAGCTTATTATGGCACCCAGATAAATCAGAACAAAGACAGAAATTCCATCTCGCCTTACATGAATTGCTGGCTGATACTTGGCATGTTCCTCCCATTTATAACTGTATGACTGTCACGTGCTGCTTGTATCCTTACGATTTATATTAATATTGTTTCCTGATTGCTTATTTGTACCCTATGACAATTATTAAGTGTTGTTCCTCATGATTCTTGACAAATTTATCTTTTATGTACACTGAGAGCATATGCACCAAAGACAAATTCTTTGTATGTCCAATAACACTTGGCCAATAAAGAATTATACTCTATTCTGTTAATGTATTCCTGCACACTGTATCGCCAAGACACTATGTGAGAACCAAGTCACAATTGTGTGGGTTTATCAAGTACAATGGTACCTCTACCTACAAACACATCTACTTATGAACTTTTCTAGATAAGAACCGGGTGTTCAAGATTTGCTTGCCTCTTCCCAGAACCATTTTCCACTTACAAACCCGAGCCTCTGAAACTGTAACCGGAAAAGGCAGGAAGAAGCCTCCATGGGGCCTCTCTAGGAATCTCCTGGGAGGAAACAGGGATGGAAAAGGCAGGGAGAAGCCTCCGTGGGGCCTCTCTCAGAATCTCCTGGGAGGAAACAAGGCCGGAAATCACGGGGAGAAGCCTCTGTGGGGCCTCTCTCGGAATCTCCTGGGAGGAAACAAGGCCAGAAAACACGGGGAGAAGCCTCTGTGGGACCTATCTAGGAATCTCCTGGGAGGAAACAGGGATGGAAAAGGCAGGGAGAAGCCTCTGTGGGGCCTCTCTTGGAATCTCCTGGGAGGAAACAAGGCCGGAAAACATGGGGAGAAGCCTCTCTAAGAATCACACTTGGCCAATAAAGAATTCTACTCTACTCTACCCCATCCCATTCCATTCTAAAAAGGTTGAAAAAAATTGGAGTGGTTTACATTAAGTTTATATTTATTGCGTACTTGTGTATTATTGTGGTTGAAGCTGAAGTAACCATTGACAGGTAGGACATTGTAGGAGATTATTTTGCATACTACGCTTTAGTTGTTGGTCTTCAAGCCACCCCGCACCCCATGTAATTTCTGGTTTGGCAATTGTTGCCATTAACTTAACCCAGCCGCTGCTACCTTAAAAGCAGCCTATAGAGATTAAACACTGCACCAGAATAGGGGGCAAAAATGTTCAAAACAATAACTGCTTTTAGTAGTACTGCATTTAATCCATCTCTGCTTCAAATGAAAAACAGAGATAGAAAGAGACTTCCATTTGCTTTAGCCGAGTCACCACACTCAATTCTCTCTTTTTTCACGTTCATATTCCATCAAGCAGCATCAATGGTTGCTTCAAATAAGAAAAGACGCTGCATTAAAGCACCATTATTCTTAATATTTGCTTAACAGACAATGGGATAGAGACAATTGGGCTGAGCTCAAAAGCAGCGAGGTTTTTTTCCTCTTCTTTTTAGCGTCGCAAATGGCAGTGATGGATCATCCACTCAAAAGCTCTTTCAGAAGTTTAGTGACTGTTTAGATTATATGCTTTCTGATGAAAACGCTGGGTTTTTTTTACTGCACATCCAATGCCAATCATAATAACGAAAGTGTATTTCAATAACATTCGCTGGACATGTGAAGCAACAAATGAAGCACAGGCGGGTCCTTGAGGTATCACCACAATTGAGCCCACAAATTCTGTGGTTAATTTTGTGAAGTCAATTTTGCCCTTGTTACGATCTGCCTTTCCCCAAGAATCATTGCACTGAACAGCAATTTTAAGTGCGCAACCGCTGCAAAAAAAGCCAACACAGGTCTAGGCTGCATTAACAGACGAATAGGATCAGGAACACATGAAGTGTTAATACCACTTTATAAGGCCTTGGTAAGGCCACATTTGGAATACGGCATCCAGTTTTGGTCACCCTGATGCAAAAAGGAAGTTGAGACTCTACAAAAAGTGCAGAGAAGAACAACAAAGTTGATTAGGGGACTGGAAGTTAAAACATATGAAGAATTCATTCATTCATTCATTCATTCATTCATTTATTTATTTAATTATTGGATTTGTATGCCGCCCCTCTCCGTAGACTCGGGGCGGCTAACAACAATAATAAAAAACAGCATGTAAATCCAACACTAAAACAACTAAAAAACCCTTATTTTAAAACCAATCTTACATACAAACAAACATACTGTGCATAAGTTGTAAAGGCCTAGGGGGAAAGAGTATTTTAATTCCCCCATGCCTGATGGCAGAGGTGGGTTTTAAGGAGCTTACGAAAGGTGAGGAGGGTGGGGGCAATTCTAATCTCCGGGGGGAGTTGGTTCCAGAGGGCCGGGGCCGCCACAGAGAAGGCTCTTCCCCCGGGCCCCGCCAAACAACATTGTTTAGTTGACGGGACCCGGAGAAGGCCCACTCTGTGGGACCTAACTGGTCGCTGGGATTTGTGCAGCAGAAAGCGGTCGCTGAGATAATCTGGTCCTGTTGCAGGAACTGGACATGTCCAGTTTAATGGAAAGAAGGACCAAGGGAGACATGATAGCAGTGTTCCAATATCTCGGGGATTTCCACAAAGAAGGAGTCAACCTATTCTCCAAAGCACCTGAGGGTAGAACAAGAAGCAATGGGTGGAAACTATATAAGGAGAGAAGCAACTTAGAACTAAGGAGAAATTTCCTGACGATGAGAACGGTTGATCAGTGGAACAGAAGTTGCTTCCAGAAGTTGTGGATGCCCCAACACTGGAAGTTTTTAAGCAGATGTTGAATAACCATCTGTCTGAAGTTGTGTAGAGTTTCCTGTCTAAGCAGGGGATTGGACTAGAAGACCTTCAAGGTCCCTTCCAACTCTGTTGTTGTTGTTGTTGTTGCTGTTGTTGCTGTTATTATTATTTATTTATTATTTATTTATTTATTGGATTTGTATGCCGCCCCTCTCCGGAGACTCGGGGCGGCTAACAACAATAATAAAAAAGCATATAATAATAATCCAATACTAAAAACAATTAAAAACCCATTATTATAAAAAACCAAACATACATACAGACATACCATGCATAAAATTGTAAAGGCCTAGGGGGAAAGAGTATCTCAATTCCCCCATGCCTGGTGGCAGAGGTGGGTTTTAAGCAGCTTTCGAAAGGCAAGGAGGGTGGGGGCAATTCTAATCTCTGGGGGGAGTTGGTTACAGAGGGCCAGGGCCGCCACAGAGAAGGCTGTCTCCCTGGGTCTCGCCAAGCAACATTCTTTAGTTGATGGGACCCGTAGAAGATCCACTCTGTGGGACCTAACTGGTTGCTGGGATTCGTGCAGCAGAAGGCGATCCCTGAGATAATCTGGTCCGGTGCCATGAAGGGCTCTATAGGTCATAACCAACACTTTGAATTGTGACTGGAAACCAAGAAACCGGAAGTCAGGAGGCGGGGTTTCCCAGCTAAGGGAGCATCAGTGAAATCACACCATTGCAAAAATACCGAAGTCCTCAAAACCCCACCTCCGGACCTCTGTGTTTTTGCGATGCTGTGATTTCACTGAGGCTCCCCTCACTGGGAAACCCCAACCCCTGATTTTTGTTGCCAGCGAAGCATCCGTTTTTGTGCTGTTGGGATTCCCCTGCTGGGATTCCCCTGCAGCATCACAAAAACACGGAAGTCTGGAGGTGGGGTTTCCCATGGAGGGGAGTCTCAGGGGAATCCCAGCAGCACAAAAACAGGTGCTTCGCTGGCAATGGAAGTCCAGAGGTAGACCATCCCAGTGGCGGTGGTGGGTTTGTAAGGTGAAAATAGTTTCTAAGAAGAGGTAAAAAAATCTTAAACCCCGGGTTTGTATCTCGAAAATTTTGTATGATGAGGCGTTTGTAAGACGAGGTATCACTGTATTTTGTAAAACAACAACAACAACAACTATTATTACTATTATTCTGTGCAAAGGAAAATCATTGACTTGTTTCAAGGAGGATATTATAATAAAAAAAATAGGTTTTATTTTAAAATGCTACTTCCACAGCACACCTCCTTGGAGGAGGTTAGCACCAGGAACTGGAAAACATACATGAAAGATTAACTGAGAAAAAAAACCCCTCTAAAACTTGAAGGGGAAATATTGTGTGTAACAAACTTGATGTGTTGCAGGCAAACTAAAAATATATATATAAAAAATAACCCTGAAATCCACCAATGACTAATTAGATGGTTCTTTGGCGCTATAGTACTGCTATTTATCATCCCACAGAAGGAACTTGACATTCATCAATTTTCCTCCCTTTTATAGCTGGTGTGGAAAATATCTCTCTCCTTGTAACGACTGAAATACATAAAACTTAGGCAGCATCAGAAACAGTGAGGTCTAGAAAAAGAAAATGCCTTCCACTGGTTTAGCATTGCTACAAAAAGATATTGACCAAATTGAACGGGTCCAAAGACGGGCTACAAGAATGGTGGAAGGTCTTAAGCATAAAACATATCAGGAAAGACTTAATGAACTCAATCTGTATAGTCTGGAGGACAGAAGGAAAAGGGGGGACATGATCGAAACATTTAAATATGTTAAAGGGTTAAATAAGGTCCAGAAGGGAAGTGTTTTTAATAGGAAAGTGAACACAAGAACAAGGGGACACAATCTGAAGTTAGTTGGGGGAAAGATCAAAAGCAACGTGAGAAAATATTATTTTACTGAAAGAGTAGTAGATGCTTGGAACAAACTTCCAGCAGACGTGGTTGGTAAATCCGCAGTAACTGAATTGAAACATGCCTGGGATAAACATAGATCCATCCTAAGATAAAATACAGAAAATAGTACAAGGGCAGACTAGATGGACCATGAGGTCTTTTTCTGCCGTCAGACATCTATGTTTCTATGTTTGTATGTATGTACACACATGGCATATAAACATAGAATTAAATAGTATATTTTGGATGCTCAGTAATAGTAAGGGAAATTGTATCTCTTTGAGGCGAGGAGAGGCCAGGCACCCTAACCCAAACCCTTGACTTGAGTGGCATCAAGTAATGATAGAAGACAATAGAACATTAGGACAGGGACGGTAGGCACAATGGTTCACTTATGCACACCCCTTACAGACCTCTTAGAAAGGGGGAGAGGTTAATCTAAATTTAAAGGTTTGGAGGTTAGGAATAGAAACCACAGAGTCAGGTAGTACATTCCAGGTGTTGATTATTCTATTGCTGAAGTCGTATTTTTTGCAGTCTAGTTTGGAGTGGTTGACATTTACTTTAAATCTATTTCATTCTCGTGTGTTGTTGCGGTTGAAGGTGAAGTAGTTGCAAACAGGTAGGTAATTTTGGTATATGATTTTATGAACTATAGTGAAGTCGGAACGAAGACGACAGAGTTGTAAGTTGTCCAATCAAAGAATTTCAAGTCTGGTGGAGTAAGGTGTTTTGTTGCAGGAGGAAAAGTGAAGGACTCTTCTTGTGAAATGTTTCTGGAATCTCTTGATTGTGTTGATGTCAGATATGCAATGTGGGCTGTATTCTAGGATTGGCCTGACAAATGTTTTGTAAGCTCTGGTTAGCAAGTGCTTACAAGTCTATTTTCTGACCTGACACTGGGAGGGAAAAGAACAGAAGTTCTTCTTTAAAAATAAAATGAAATATGAAAATGACTTCCACCAGGGGGTCTTGAATGTGGCATGCTTTCTTCCATCTGAGAGCACTACCATGCTTGGAAATGTCATCTAATTTCGCGTATCTTTGATAGCCGAGTGTGTACGGGTGTCCACGCTCATGAAATAGTAAAAGTGAGAGGGGAACAGAGTTAAGGGTGAACTCAGACTGTATGATTGGCTTCTCAGGAAAGTTTTGCTCCCAAGAAACAGAAATATGTAGCCCTGTCTGGTATTTTTCAATGCAGATGCACTTTTGGTATTAAAGACACCACCGGGGAGTCTGCGATGAAAATAATAACATTCTCCATCAGGAAAAAAAACAAAACCTAGCAGCAACAATAATAAAGGGTTGCTGCAGAGTTCAATACACAATAAATATATAGTTTGAATACCTCTGTTGGACCCTGCATAGCAAAAGTTTCAGGCACCATGGGGTGATGTGTTCAACAAGGCATTGATCGAAAAGGCTCGGCAACGCTATTGGCATTTTCGCTCCGGTTTCCTAGGACGGGATTTCAAAAATCATCAAAACCAAGGCAGGAAGAGAATAATGAATAGGTGAGGCAAAACAAAACAAACAAAAAACTTTGGAGAGTTCCTGAGAGGGTCTTGAGAATAAACAACTAGCATTGCACCAACTGTTCGGATTAGGGGGGGAAATCATGTTGTGATAGGGCTGCACCGTTCTAGAACTGTCATCTGTTTGTTAATACAAGATGTTTCTTTTTAAAAATAAGAAGTAAATCTACCAGTTACATTCAGCCTAAAGCACTCTTTGCACAAGTGAGATTTTTGCAATTTTTGCCTTTTTTTTTTTTTTTTTGCTTCTGCGCAAAAGCGGGAGGGTCGTAAGCAGGGTGCATTAAATTAGTCTGGGCACATGCGTAAGCTCTCCCCCCCAATTTTGGTGTGCAACGGCTTAGGTCATGGGTCCTCAAACTACAGCCTGTGGGCCACATGCAACCCACCGAAACCATTAATGTAGCTACATGGATGTCCCCTCAATATGGGTGAAAACAGCTTATTTTTCACCTCCCCCACTCCAGGAAATAGATAAAGATATGGCTAGACAAAGAGAGAGAGAGAAAGACAGAGGCAGAGAAAGAAAGAAAGAAAGAAAGAAAGAAGAAAGAAAGAAAGAAAGAAAGAAAGAAAGAAAGAAAGAAAGAAAGAAAGAAAGAAAGAAAGAAAGAAAGAAAGAAAGAAAGAAAGAAAGAAAGTGAGCCTCGCTATGTTTCATTAATGTGGCCACGCAGATGTTCCCCCCAAAAAAGAGTGAAAATGGCTTGGTTTTCATCTCCCCCCACTCCAGAAAATAGATAAAGATATGGCTAGACAAAGAGAGAGAGAGAAAGACAGAGGCGGAGAAAGAAAGAAAGAAAGAAAGAAAGAAAGAAAGAAAGAAAGAAAGAAAGAAAGAAAGTGAGCCTCGCTATGTTTCATTAATGTGGCCACGCATATGTTCCCCCCAAAAAAGAGTGAAAATGGCTTGGTTTTCATCTCCCCCCACTCGGAAAAATAGATAAAGATATGACTAGACAAAGAGAGAGAGAGAAAGACAGAGGCGGAGAAAAAAAGAAAGAAAGGAAGGAAGGAAGAAAGGAAGAAAAAAGGAAGGAAGGAAGGAAAGAAGGAAAGAAAGAAGGAAAGAAAGAAAGAAAGAAAGAAAGAAAGAAAGAAAGAAAGAAAGAAAGAAAGAGTCAGCCTCGCTATGTTTCATCATTCAACTACGCTTCAGCTGTCATAAGTAATGGGGTGGGGGTGGAGGTAAGTGTTTTGGTATTTGGGAGGGGAAGTTTTCCGGAGGGGTCCTAGTAAGTTTCGTTTCTTCTGGTGAAGGCCAGCGGAGTTTTGTTTCTCCTGAGGACAGGTGATAAGGAGGTCGGTTAGTGGTGTGTATTCCATAAGCATGACACGACGGTGAAGGTGCGTCCACCTGACAAAGATGGACAATGGCTATTGGGTGCTTCCGAAAGGGGGGCAAGTGGGATACTTTGATATGGACAACTATCGTGCCTTTTTCCTCAGACTTTGCTTTGCTTCTGATACATTCACATCTGATTGAGTAAACATTTGAAGTTCAACCCTGAGTTTTACTTTTCTTAAATACTGAGCGGAGCCATCCTGACAGAAAGAAAGAAAGAAAGAAGGAAGGAAGGAAGGAAAAAAGAAAGAAAGAAAGAAGGAAGGAAGGACAGAAGGAAGGAAGGAAGGAAAAAGGAAAGGAAGGAAGGAAGAAAGGAAGGAGGAAGGAAGGAAAAAGGAAAGAAATAAAGGAAGGAAGGAAGGGAAAAAAGAAATAAATAAATAAAGGAAGGAAGGAAGGAGGAAGGAAGGAAGGAAGAAAAAAGAAAGGAAGGAAGGAAGGAAGAAAAAAGAAAGAAAGGAAGAAAGGAGGAAGGAAGGAAGGGAGAGAGGAAAGATAGAGAGAGACCCAAACTTTCTTGTCCACAAAATTATAAAATGGACATGCAGAGACGCCATGCCTCCTTCTTTTTATGATCCCTTAATTCCACCATCAAAAATAATAATTTAAAAAAAATCTATCAAGACCCCTGAAGAATTTGAGACTTGATAAACCTTCGGCCCACCTCAACTTCTGATGCATCCTTTGAAGAGCCGAAGGGAACCGAGAAGCTGATAACTCAAGATGTAATTCCAATTCATTCTGATGCAGTTTATGCAGGATCTCTGGCTGATGAAAAGATTAGGATAAGGCAGTGAGCTGAGAAGCAAACCGAGGCCATAGCCACAATCCTCATTACTGTGCAAGGCTCTGTTTGCTTTGTTTCGGCTTTGCAGGATGGTTTTTATGTTTGATTTTGTCTGTTGTGTGTGTGACTGGCATAAAAGATGATTTGCCGAAAGGACGGATTGGGCAGCAGCACCTTGAGGATGAGCTCATCAAAAGGCAACTTCAAGACCATACACAACAGACAAGAGCCAAAAGATTGGGGCCTTACTAACACACAGGGTTTTCCCATACTTGTGTCACTGCTGATCTTGAGTTAGATAACACAAACTTTATATACGATTTAGATTCATACACTGTGGTATGAGGGAGGGAGGAAGGAAGGAAGGAAAGAAGGAAGGGAGAGAGCAGGGAGGGAGGGAGGAAAAAGGAGGAAGGAAAGGAGAGGAAGGAAGGAAGGAAGGAAAGGAGGGAGGAAAGGATGAAGAAATGGAAGAAGGAAGGAAGGAAGCGAGGGAGGGAGGGAGGGCAGGAGGAAAGAAGGAAAAAGGAGTAAGGGAAGGAAAGGGAGGAAGGAAGGAAAGGAGGGAGGAAAGAAAGGATGAAGGAAGGAAGGAAGGGAGAGAGCGAGGGAGGGAGGAAGGAAAAAGGAGTAAGGAAAGGGAGGGAGGGAGGAAAGGAGGGAGGGAGGAAAGGAGGAAGGAAGGAAGGAAGGAAGGAAGGAAGGAAGGAGAAACTTGATGTAAGTGTACAGTCATAAAAGCCATAACATTGTAAGATACATTTTAATGCATTCAAATTGGACACAAACACATAATTTAACTCAACTGTTTTCTTGAGGAATGAAAATGTCTGTCTATATAGTTTATGCATGGTATGTTTGTGTGTAGGTCTTGCTTTTAAAATAAGGGTTTTTTAGATATTTTTAAATATTAGATTTGTTGTACATTGTTTTTATTATTGCTATGAGCCACCCTGAGTCTATGGAGAGGGGTGGCATACAAATCTAATTATTATTAATAATAATAATAATAATAATAATAATAATAATAATAATAATAATAAGTCCAAAGAGCAACATGGACATTTTTTCTTCTTCTTGCAAACCAAGAAGATGAAATTGATATTTCAGGAGAAATAGATGAAATATTTCAGGAGAAGAAGGAAGGAAGGACATGGTGTGACACTTAGAAGGGGGAAAAAAAATCCCCAGCAATATGGTCTAACATATGTTCATTCAAATGCTTGTACATCATCATATTCTACAAACTGCACCGGTGACAGCTGTTTTCAGGAAGAATGACCAGAGGCAGGTGAAGCCTTTTACATTAACAGCTCCGAAAACTAGTATTTCAGTTCCTTATTCACCTAAGCTTGATAGAAGCCACTCTGTAAATTCACCCCAGGCAAATATGTTGAAATAAGAAATAGTATTCTTCGGAGGAATCCCACTCAGTTCATGTCTTGCCACTTCGAGTTTAGCACTTTGGTGAATATTCCTTTACAAGAGTGGTCATTTGTTTCTGGCTGGAGGGCAACTCCAGTTTTTGACATTAGCAAGGGACAAGGAACGACATACACACAAAAAAGGCACCACCCTGGGATTTAATCAGCCCAATTTAACCATCAAGGAGGAAACCAATTGTGCCTCTCAGCCTAAGTGAGGCGAGGAGCAATTTTGGCAAAGAGGGAAAGAGCAAAATATGTTCAAAGCTCCAAAGGTAGCTAATGTCGTTTGGCGGGGGCCAGGGGAAGAGCCTTCTCTGTGGCGGCCCCGGCCCTCTGGAACCAACTCCCCCCGGAGATTAGAATTGCCCCCACCCTCCTCGCCTTTCGTAAGCTCCTTAAAATCCACATCTGCCACCAGGCATGGGGGAACTGAGATATTCTTTCCCCCTAGGCCTTTACAATTTATGCATGGTATGTTTGTTTGTATGTATGTTTGGTTTTACAAATAAGGGTTTTTTAGCTGTTTTAGTATTGGATTTACATGCTGTTTTTTATTACTGTTGTTAGCCACCCCGAGTCTACGGAGAGGGGTGGCATACAAATCCAATAAATAAATGAATGAATGAATGAATGAATGAATGAATGAATGAATGAATAAATTGAAACAAACAAAGAAGACTTTGTGATTTCACTTTTTTTTCATGGTAACGTGGAATTATGACCACAGGGTTCATAAAACCATCTTCTCTTTCTTTTTGCTTATGTTTTTTGCTACTTTTGTCAACGACCGACACAAATTTCAGAGGATAATCAGAGTTGCAGAAAAAACAATTGCTGCCAATCTGCTTTCCATTGAGGACCTGTATACTGCACGAGTCAAAAAGGGGGCTGTGAAAATATTTACCCACCCCTCACATCCTGGACATAAACTGTTTCAACTCCCACCCTCAAAACGTCACTACAGAGCACTGCACACCAAGACAACTAGACACAAGAACAGTTTTTACCCGAACACCATCACTCTGCTAAGCAAATAATTCCCTCAACACTGTCAGACTTTTTACTAAATCTGCACTTCTATTTCTACTAGTTTTTCTCATCATTCCTATCATCCTTTTCTTCCCACTTAGGACTGTATGACTGTAACTTGTTGCTTGTATCCTAAGGTTTTTATTAGTATTGATTGTTTTTTCATTGCTTATTTGACCCCTACAACAATCATTAAATGTTGTACCATATGATTATTGACAAATGTATCTTTTTCTTTTATGTACACTATATGCATCAAGACAAATTCCTTGTGTGACCAATCACACTTGGCCAATAAAGAATTAAAAATTCCTTGTGTGACCAATCACGACCAATCTGTTAAAAAGTGCTATTGTTAACATGCTGTAAGCCGCCCTGAATCTAAGGAGAAGGGCGGCATAAAAATTGAATGAATGAATGAATGAATGAATGAATGAATCAATCAATCAATCAATCAATCAATCAATCAATCAATCAATCAATCAATCAATCAATCAATCAATCAATCAATCAATCAATCAATCAATCAATCACACTTGGCCAATAAAGAATTCTCTTTGCTTCTCTTCTCTTCTCTCTTCTCTCCTCTCCTCTTCTCCTCCCCTCTTCTCTTCTCTTTTCTTTCCTTCTCTTCCTCTTCTCTTATCTTCTCTTCTCAAGACATTTATCAGTGATGCCATAGAATGGAGATATTTCTTCCTTGGCACATGTCATTATGCAATACAGGAAAGGTCCATGCCAATAATGCAACTTTTCTCAAGGTTTTGGATTGATTGCCCTGACCATAGGCAACTTAACCGGCCTTAAGAAGGGAAGCTGAGTCAAAGGAGGTTTACACTGTTGATATTATTTTTCTCCTCTGGCTCACGTCAGTTTGAAATGTTGTTTTCTGCAAGGGAATGTGGACAGTTGTGCAAGCTTGCAGATTCCGAGCCAGCTAAATGTGGAGGTTAGCTATTTTGGGGGGAAATGTGGCTATTTTAGGGGGATAGACTTTCCTGAGTCTGAGTTTCTGAAAGAGGAAGGCCAAAATTGCTTGCATTGTAAAAAAAAAATTACCGTGCAAAGCTGAATATAATAGTTGGGTTTTTACAAAGTAGAAAAGAAAAAGGAAAGATCAGAAAATAGTCTTGTATTTCCCCTTTAGGTAAATGTGCAATTTGGCATTTGACTGTAAATAGACTATAAGCCTGTTTAAGAATGAAAGGCAGAAGCACTATTGCCAACGTCTAGAAAAGCAGCAATAGCAATAGCACTTAAACTTATACAGTGATACCTTGTCTTACAAACTTAATTGGTTCCAGGGCAAGGTTCTTAAGGTGAAAAGTTTGCAAGAAGAAACAATGTTTCCCATAGGAATCAATGGAAAAGCGATTAATGCGTGCAAACCCAAAATTCACCCCTTTTGCCAGCCAAAGCGCCTGCTTTTGCACTGCTGGGATTTCCCTGAGGCTCCCCTCCATGGGAAACCCCACCTCCGGACTTCTGTGTTTTTGCGATGCTGCAGGGGAATCCCAGCATCGCAAAAACGAGCGCTTTGCTGGCAATGGAAGTCCGGAGGTGGGGTTTCCCAGTGAAGGGAGCATCAGTGAAATTGCAGCATCACAATTTCTGTGTTTTTGCGATGCTGCGATTTCACTGAGGCTCCCCTCACTGGGAAACCCCACCTCCGGACTTCCACTGCCAGCGAAGCGCACGTTTTTGTGCTGCTGGGATTCCCCTGCTGGGATTTCCCTGCAGCATCACAAAAACACGGACATCCGGAGGTGGGCTTTCCCATGGAGGGGAGCCTCAGGGGAATCACAGCAGTGCAAAAACAGGTGCTTCGCTGGCAATGGAAATCCGGAGGCGGGGCATTCCAGCGGCGGCGGTGGGTTTGTAAGGTGAAAATAGTTTGTAAGAAGAGGCAAAAAAATCTTAAACCCCGGGTTTGTATCTCAAAAATTTTGTACGACGAGCCGTTTGTAAGATGAGGTATCACTGTATATCTCTTCACAGTGTTTTACAGTCCTCTCTAAGCTGTTTATAGAAGCAGCCTACTGCCCCCAACAATCTGGGTCCTCATTTTACAGATGTTGAAAGGCTGGAAGGCTGAGTCAACCTTGAAGTGATGAGTCTCGAACTGCTGAACTGCTTGCAGCTGGCAGTCTAACAGGAGTAGTCTGCAGTATTACATTCTAACCGCTGCACCACCAGGGGAATATTGATAAGGCACATTTCAATGGGGTTATTTTTGTGGTTTGTTTTAAATTTATTTAAATCTATTTTGATTCTATTCTATTTAATGTGGAGAGCTATTCAATCTGCATCATGCAAGATTGCTTGCAGTAATGAAAAAAAATAGGAGTAAGAAATAATGAAATAATAATAATAATTGCTTCTATGGAACCAACTCCCCCATTAGGTCTGTACTGTTCCCACCCTACTGGCCTTCCGAAAGGCTGTGAAGACCTGGTTTTACCGGCAGGCTTGGGGGCTGTGAATGTTAACATCTGGCACGGCTGAATTATGATTGATTGATATGCATGTTTGTTTTGATTGGATTGCTCAGTGGGTTTTATAATGGGGTTTTTAAAATTGTTTTTAGCATATAACATTTGACTTTTTCACTATTGTATCATATTTTTTATATTGTTGTAAGCTAAAGTGACCAGATTTTAACATTGGTAAAAAGGGACACCATTGGGGGGGGTGGGGTATAAAAAGTTTAGCAAAAATAAAATAGCAAAAAAAAAAAAAATATTTCTTCCTCTATAGCATTCTCTCTCTTCCTTCCTCCCTCCCTTCCTCTCTATTACTCTCTCTTTCTTTCTCTCTCCCTCCCTCCATTTTTCTCTCTTCCTTCCTCTTTCTTTCTCTCTCCCTCCTTCTCTCCCTCTCTTTCTCTCTCTCTCTTCCTCCCTTTCTATTTCTCTTTCTCTCTCTGACCCTTTCTTTCTCTCTTCCTTCCTTCCATTCATTTATTGAAACATAGAAACAGAAGACTGACGGCAGTCCAACTGATCCATCTAGTCTGCCCTTATACTATTTTTCGTATTTTATCTTAGGATGGATCTATGTTTATCCCAGGCATGTTTAAATTCAGTTACTGTGGATTTATCAACCATGTCTGTTGGAGGTTTGTTCCAAGCATCTACTACTCTTTCAGTAAAATAATATTTTCTAGTGTTGCTTTTGATCTTTCCCCCAACTAACCTCAGATTGTGTCCCCTTATTTGTTTGTTTGTTTGTTTGTTCGTTCGTTCATTCATTCATTCATTCATACAGCACTCTACCTGCTGCGCCACCTCAAATCAACCCTTGATTTTAAGTCAAGAAGCAATAAAGTAAACAAGAGAAGGCTCAAGAGCAAAAAAAACCAGTGTATCTCCATGTAACACCATGCATCTCTGGAGAAACGACACTAGAAGATGGATTCCAACAAGCAAAAGACCAGATATTACATTGCAAAGACTTCCCCACATTGCTTCATCCTTTCACGGCTTCAACTTACAAACATTTTTGCTGTCACAGCTAAATGGTAAACATGTCCCTAAAATGGTCCATTTTTATTGATGAAATGGATAATAACATAAGTATTATAGAAGATTCCAAAGTGATATTGTCAGCACTATTTTTTTCTCTTTCTCGTTCTCTCTTAGGAAACAAAGCTAACAAGTAAATAAATCTGAGTTTGGAAAATTATATTCGGGGTTCTGCAAGAGTTCACTTCAATATCCCAGATGCATTTTAGACCAAGGAACCACATATATAAATCTCTCTTTTTTTGTCTTTCACTCATCTATCTGTCTAACCAGAATTGTGTTAGCTCTTCTGAAGGTCACTCTGAACTAGCGATGAGCTGGACAGTGAGAGAGGTCAGGTGGATATAAATTTAACAGAGCCAGCATATCGCCCCCACAATCCGGGTCCTCAACCAAATATGTTCATATTGTCAATTACCACACATACCTTGGGCAAAAAATGTTTCCTGCAAAGAGACTATGAAAAAGCCATTTGTCTGAGATGGAATAAGGTCTCCTGCCCTAGGGAAGGGGGTTGGATTAGGCAAAGTGGGCTCTTCTCTTACTTGTGGACTTCAGCTTCCAGAATTGTGAGTTGAAAAGACTTAATGAACTCAATCTGTATAGTCTGGAGGACAGAAGGGAAAGGGAGGGGACATGATCAAAACATTTAAATATGTGAAAGGGTTTTAAATAAGGTTCAGGAGAGAAGTGTTTTTAATAGGAAAGTGAACACAAGAACAAGGGGGCCCAATCTGAGGTTAGTTGGGGGAAAGATTAGAAGTAACGTGAGAAAATATTATTTTACTGAAAGAGTAGTAGATCCTTGGAACAAACTTCCAACAGACGTGGTTGGTCAATCCACAGTAACTGAATTTAAACATGCCTGGGATAAACATAGATCCATTCTAAGATAAAATACAATTAATTGTATAAGGGCAGACTAGATGGACCATGAGGTCTTTTTCTGCCATCAATCTTCTATATGTTTCTATGAATTCCTGAGCCGATCATGCTAGCTCAGGAATTCTGGGAGTTGAATTCCACATGTTGTAGAAGAGCCAACTTTGCCTACCTCTGGACTAGATGATCTTCAATGTCCCTTCAAGGCCCTGTGATTCTATGGCTACTGATAATGGTGATGAATATAGTTATGGAGAATAATAGTGAAATGCAGCCTTGTTATTTCAATGTCATCCTATTTCTGTATATTTGGCCTTTTGCATTCATACCATGCATACATACTAGCCTTTTAAATCCATACAGTATATCTGGCCTTTTAAAAAACATACTTTCTGTTCTGTCTGGGTCCCCCCAGACGCCAACACCAACCAAATAGAGTAGTCAGACACAGTGGTAAAAAGCAAAGGCAGTTTATATAATTCAAAGCAAACACAGGTAACAAAAACTGTTCTTACAGACAGGAACACTATGAAGCTTCACAGAGGTTTCACGAAGGCCAGGCAATAGAACAGGATTCTTGCTGGCAAAAACAACGCTGGTGATAATAAAACCCACGCCTCCCCCAAGCCTTCCAGACTTCTAGGCCACAAGCCAAGATCAGAGACGCCGAGAATCGAAGCAAGGTCACAGGACTCCCAATTGATAACTCTCCACAAGACTGTAAGGGCGGGCCTGCCTTTTCAACCCTGCTGAGGAGAACCACACCCAAACCCAGCTGTTGCCAATTCAGGGATGGAAATACCTTTCTAATTGGCCCCGTCTTTGAGCTGCACGTCTCTGCCTCATGTCTATTATAGCCTGTGCGTCTTCATCCAATGAATCCAGGCTACTAGCTGGGGAGAGCCCCCTCCCCCGGGGGTCTCAGGCTGCTCTCCCTCCTCCTCTTCCTGACGTTCCTCTCCCCTGTCTGCCTGGTCCTCCCCCTCCTGTTCACTGTCCTCCTCCTCTGGGCATGGATCCGGCAGAGATCCAGCCAGTCCCTGAGGAGCCTCAGACTGAATCACAACACTGTCTATCCAAAGACGGGTCACCAAATATATGCAAGGTAAGATCCCAGTCATGTTATGGTCCCAAATATGTACGCGGGTATAATCACTTCTCCGATAAACATGCATTTCTGTGAACATTTGTTGGGTTGGGAAACTATGTTGACAAAATCCAACCTCCTCCCCCCCCAAAAAATATCTGAGGATAATTGCATTTGCATATAGATTCAGCTAACAAAATGCAGACCACTTTTCATTAAAAGGTTAATTTATTTCTCCCCAACCTTTGGTTGAGATGAAAATCGGTTCCCAGGCCTTTCGGAATTTTCATTTTTAGTATTTGCCCAGAGCTAATTTTTTATTGCAAGAGATTCTATTTGATTTTAGTGTTGCCTGCATAGCCATCAAGCCTTCCCCGCAGTGTGTACGTCAGGCACAAATCACAGAGACACTGCCGTTGTCCTCTGCAGACGTTGCAAAAAGAAAAAAGAAAGGAAAAAGTTCCATCACGAACCATCAAATTCTATCATCAGCAAACTTGATCCATAATCACCAATTATAGCAAGAGGTAATGGATTGGGCTTCGTAGTCTCTGTTGTGTCTTTCTCCTCTCAGACATATTTAATAACACCAAAACCCACATCCGAACAAAAGGCCAAAGTGCTCACATTTAAACACACTCGTACCAGAGAGAGAGACAGAAAGAGACAGAAAGAGAGAGAGACAGAGAGAGAGAGACAGAGAGAGAGAGAAAGAGAGAGAGACAGAAAGAGAGAGAGACACACACACAGAGAAGAAGATGGAGAAGGAGGAAGAGGAGAAAGAGAAGGAGGAGGAGGAGGAGGAGGAGGAGGTGGAGGAGGAGGAGAAGAAGAAGAAGAAGAAGAAGAAGTAGAAGAAGAGAAGGAGGAGGAGAAAGACAAAGAAGGAGGAGGAGGAGAAGGAGAAGAAGAAGAAGAAAAAGAAAAAGAAGAAGAAAAGAAGGAGGAGGAGGAGGAAGAAGAAGAAGAAGAAGAAGAAGAAGAAGAATAGGAGGAGGAGGAGGAGGGTCACCAAGAAGAAGAAGAAAAAAGAGGAGGAGGAGGATCACCAAGAAGAAGAAAAAAAGAGGAGGAGGAGGATCACCAAGTAGAAGAAGAAAAAGAGGAGGAGGAGGATCACCAAGAAGAAGAAAAAAGAGGAGGAGGAGGATCACCAAGAAGAAGAAGAAAAAAAAAAGAGGAAGAGGAGGATCACCAAGAAGAAAAAAAGAGGAGGAGGAGGATCACCAAGAAGAAGAAGAAAAAGAGGAGGGGGAGGAGAGGGGAGGAGGAGGGGCTCACAACAAAGTATTTTCCTTTAAATAACTGCACACGAGCTGTTTTTGTTTGGCTTTAAATAGATTTTAAAGTTGGCATTTCATTGCAGTACCTAAAAAGAGCTCATTGCTGGCTTTCGTTTTGTCTAAAGCTAAAATCTTCTGGCGAAATGTTATGAGGACAGAAAAGCAAAGTTAAGGCAATTCTCTTCCATTACCTTAACATTTATGTTTTATTTATAACACTCGTATGTTATACTTTACAGGCCTGGTAAGACATAGAGTGAGTTCAAGTAGATTATACTTTCCATTTAATGGCCACCTTCCCAAGTCTCTCTAGGGATGTAGTCTCCAATATGTCTATTAGGAGAGAACATATACTGACAAACTAGAGCTCCCACAGGAAAGAGAAAGGAAGAACATGGCTAACACAATTGCCAAACAGGGAACTAAAAGTTCTGTTCTAATATCATTATGTCACCCAAAGGCAAAAAAAATGATTAGAAATATTGAAGTTCTTGCAGGCACAAGTACATAAGAATGTTCCTTCTCAAAAATATGGATTAGTGCCTCTTGAATACTGGAGACATGGTACCCACTACAACTAAGAATGTTCAACCCTGACTTTTGAGAAAAGGTAACTGAAGACATCTTAAAGACGTTGGGTGTTTAAGCCATGATATACAGGTGAAACTCAAAAAAAAATTAGAATAGAGGTACCATTGTACTTTCTTGTTTTTCTATGAGAAAAAAAACACAATACTCTTATTCTCTTTGGATTGGTTAAACATTATTATGGTCTGGACCAGGAATCTAATATAATAAAGTTGGATGCATATTAAAATAATCAACATTTTCTTATATAAGTAAGGAAGGTCACCATTGCAGATGGCCATTCTGTTCCACGACACTGACCCTCTAACTAACCTGAAGAAAACCATTTGGCTAAGTAGCAAAATTCTGCTATGGAACAGGTGACTTTAGCATCTCTCTCAGCAGTAACAAAAGTTATGTAAAAGTGTTCATTACAACCCAAAAGATGATTTTTAACAGGAAGCAAAGAGGTCAACCGAGTCTCATATCAGAATAAAAGGACAACTGGTGAGATAGTTTGCCTTGTAGAGGGACATACTCTGCATCAGCTTGGCAAAGAAAAATTTAAAAAAGGAGGAAGCCAAATTGATTCATTTTCTTTCAGCTCCTTGGATGAGCAGCGGTAGTGCAGTGGTCAGAATGTAGTACTGCAGGCTATTTCTGCTGCCTGCCGTCTGCCTGCAATTTGGCAGTTCAAATCTCATCAGGCTCAAGGTTGACTCCACTTTCCATCCATCCATTTCTAAGCCAAAGAGCCAGCACTGTCTGAAGATGTCTCTATAGTTATGTGGCTGGCATAATGTTATGTGTCTGGAACCCATACCACATATCAGACATCAACACACTAGAAAATGTCCAAAGATACCCAAAGAGCCCTTCATTCCTCCACTCGAAACAGAATACCCTACGAAAGCAGACTATCAATCCTAGGTCTAGAAAGCTTAGAACTACGATGCCTAAAACACGATCTAAGTATTGCCCACAAGATCATATGCTGCAACGTCCTGCCTGTCAATGACTACTTCAGCTTCAACCGCAACAACACAAGAGCACGCAACAAATTCAAACTTAATATTAATCGCTCCAAGCTTGACTGTAAAAAATATGACTTTAGCAATCGAGTTGTCGAAGCGTGGAGCTCATTACCTGACTCAGTAGTGTCAACCCCTAACCCCCAACATTTCTCCCTTAGAACTATCCATGATTGACCTCTCCAGGTTCCTAAGAGGTCAGTAAGGGGCGTACATAAGTGCACTGGTGTGCCTTTCGTCCCCTGTCCAATTGTCTCTCCTTATCTCATATATCTTTTCTTCCTTTCATATATCTTCTCCTCTACTTTTATATCTTTTCTTTATATATAATACTTCATGTCTATCCTCTTCAATATGTATTGTGTATTGAACAAAATAAATAAATAAATAAATAAAAATAATGTAATATTGAAGGCACACCGAGAGCTGTTACCGTCTCACCAAAGTGGTCCCTATTTTTCTACTTGCATTTTTTTACTTCTGTTTGAATTTCTGGGTTGGCAGAAACTGGGGCAAGGAACGGGAGTTCACTCACTTCCGTGGCACTAGGGCAGTGGTGGCAAACCTTTCTTTCCTCAGATGCCAAAAGAGCATGCATGTGCACTAGCGTGCATGCACGAGTGCCCACATCTATAATATCCAGACAATGTCGTCTGGCGGGACCTAGGGGAAGAGCCTTCTCTGTGGCAGCCCCGGCCCTCTGGAATCAGCTCCCTCTAGAGATTCGCACTGCCAGGCATGGGGCAGCTAGACCATGCGCCCCCCTCTGACCAGTAAATGTTATGTGTGGATGTGGCTGAGTTAACTGACTGCTTTTTAATGTAATGGGATCTTCGCTTATTGTTTTAATTAATTAGATTTGTATACATATTGTTTTTTGCATTGTATTCTGTGAGCCGGCCCGAGTCTTCGGAGAAGGGCGGCATACAAGTCGTATTATTATTATTATTATTATTATTATTATTATTATTATTATTATTATTATCAATAATAATAATAATAATAATAATAATAATAATAATAATAAACAAGCACTAGGGATTCAAACCGCTGAAATGCTGACTTTCTGATTCTAGCCACTGAGTCAGCAGGTCCCTTAATTCAATCCATAAGCTGCTTCAGTCCTGTAGGAACTCTAGGTTACAACTTGAGAAAGCCTAAAATATTATGGTTTCTTTCACTGACTGCCAAGAAGTTTATTTCCTAATAGAACATGGTGGCTTTGCCTTAATTAATAGCAATACAGCATCTACTGCTTTATGCAAAAACTCCGATTCAATTCATGGACTTATCCTCTTTCCCAAGTGAAGGTTATAAGATACACGCTTAAGCCCCCTTGAAAAAAAAAATAATGTTCACAATAAGACTATATTTAAACTAAATAAACTTTCATAATTCTCTTTCAGTGAACTCTGGGAATATTACTTTAGGGAACTAGCCGAAATCTCTCTCAATTACTGCAGTGTAAAATGAGATGTGGAAAGATAAACCAGCCCATTTCCGTCTCCTTAGTGAATGGCAATTAAGCATGATATAAAAAACTGCCCATTAAGATAATCAGTATAAACCTCATTGGAAGGATACATATATCAATTTGGACCAACGTTTTAAGCCTCTGGGAAGGAGGGGTCAGAGAGGGGGGGAAGGAGATGATGAGGTTGATGAGGGTGATGATCTTTGTGGCTAAATGAAGCCACATTTATATCTTTATATCCAGGATCTACATCTCAATCTTGCACTGTCACAACGTCTTAATCTCTCTTAATAGCTTTCGGTCCCTAATGCCACATATTTTCTTCGCCAGCTACAGCCATACGATCCTTCTTCTCTACAAATATATATATATATATATATATATATTTTTTTCCCCAGATCCTCCTGAGAAATTCTGCTTGTCTTAATTATTGGCTTTTACATTTCCAAGAAAGATTTCTACAAGGGAAAACACAGGGATAATCTAAAGATATACAGACTTAGTTTGTTTCTTTGTGCACTCCCTTATCACTCCCTTTCGAGAGTCTATTTTTTCTTTCTCACAACCTTCTCCAATGTTTTCGGCATTGGACCAGACTACCTCCGGAACCGCCTGCTACCGCACGAATCCCAGCGACTGATAAGGTCCCACAGAGTTGGCCTTCTCCGGGTCCCGTCGACTAAACAATGTCGTTTGGCGGGCCCCAGGGGAAGAGCCTTCTCTGTGATGGCCCCGACCCTCTGGAACCAACTTCCCCCAGAGATTAGAATTGCCTCCACCCTCCCTGTCTTTCGTAAACTACTCAAGACTCATTTATACCACCAGGCATGGGGGAGTTTAGATATCCCTTCCCCCTAGGCCATTACAAGTTATGCATGGTATGTTTGTGTGTATGTTTGGTTTTATAAATAAGGGTTTTTAGTTGTTTTATTATTGGATTGTCACATGTTGTTTTTATCATTGTTGTTAGCTGCCCCGAGTCTACGGAGAGGAGCAGCATACAAATCCAATAAATTATTATTATTATTATTATTATTATTATTATTATTATTATTATTATTATTTTCCAAAGCACCAGAAATCAAAATGAGAAATGATGGATGGAAACATCCAGAAACATCTCTTCATCCAGAGAGAAGCAAGCCAGAACTAAGGAGAAATTTCTTGATAATAAGGACAATTAACCAGAGGAACCACTTGCCTCTAGAAGTTGTGGGTAATCAAACACTGGAGGTTTTCAAGAAGGGATTGGACAACCATTTATCTGAAATGGTATAAGGTCTTGAGCAGGGGTTGGACAAAAAGACCTCCAAGGTCCCTTCCAACTCTATTGTTCTATGTTCTAATCCTGGCCCTGGAGCAGATGCCAAAATTGAAAAGTTGTATTTGCTTTCTTTGTTCTCTAAAGTCTTTGAGAAGATTGCATTCTTGCAATGGAGCCTTCTCTTCTCTATTTGCATCACCATAACATTTGGCCATGATTTCTCCTTGGAACCTCATTATTTTCTTCTTCAACTGTATGCTTCACTTATAAAAGTTGTGTCTTTACCATTTGGCTGGTTGTATTCTAAGGTAATTTTGGGCTTGGACAACCTATAATTATTGGACAACCTAGAACCCTTGGAGGTGGACAACCTAGAACCCTTATTGGCCTTCCAGAAAGCTTTGAAGACAGCTACTATATAAGTGTTATATAGGTATGTTTTTTTTAATGAGAACAGATATAATACAGTGCATAAAGAGTTAAATAAACATAAATAGATTTGTGCCTTCTCACAAATTAACGCCTCACTGATGCTATCACCTTCTAACTGTTTCTCATTTATATACACAAGCAACAACTTTTCTACTTCTTCTACTATTTGAGGCCTTTGCTTTGTTAAAGTACTCACTCCTTTCGACACATTAGCTTCTTTAAGCTGCTGTTATTTCTTTAAAATATTGGAGATTGTCGACTTCGCCATGCTGTATTTGGCTGCAAAATCCGATACACGCATGCCTCATTCAAACTTGGAAAGAATTCCCGTTTTCAATCCAATTGTTGGCCGTTGCCTTTTTACTACAGGTACACTGCTGCTATTGCTCTTAATCTTCCTTGGAGCTGTGATTGAGGGCTATATTATTAAAATAAAGCACTAAAATCACTAAAAAGAAGAAGGAAGTAGCACGATAAAGATAACAACCAACAAAACAAATGTAACTGTGTCTCGAGCACGGATGGTTTGAGATGCAGAGACACGAACGGACGTCAGCTGTTCACAATCCAAATTTGTTCACTAACCAGTGCAAATTTTTAGCAAAACTTTTGGTCACTAACTGAATTGCTCACTAACCCAGGCGTTCCACTGTGTATGTGTGTGTATGGATAGATAGATAGATAGATAGATAGATAGATAGATAGATAGATAGATAGATAGATAGATAGATAGATAGATAGATAGATAGTGTTCTGTCTGGCTCTCTGGTAGAATCCTCCCAAAAATTCACAGGTACAAATTTCAGACACCCACACGTTTGAAAATTCAAAACAATGTTCTTTATAATGAAAATTCACTTAAACTAAGCCCTCTTTTGGTATAGCAAAGAACACTCGTCTCCAAAGAAACTGGTAATTTATACAAGTCCCTTATCAGTTCTGTGATACTTAGCTTGCAGTGTGAGGCAATTCACAGTCCTTCTTCTTCCACAAAGTGAAACACACTTTGCTCTGGTTTAGTTTCAAAGCGGGGAAAAATCAGCACACAAAAAGTCAAAGTCTGTAAAGCAGTCATGAAACACAACGATCAGATAATCCTCCACAATGGCCAAACCCACAGGCTGCTATTTATAGCAGCCTCACTAATTACCACAGCCCCACCCAACCACAGGTGGCCTCATTTTCTTTGATAATAATCTCTCAGTTGTTGTTGCCTATGCATCGCTCTCTGCATGCGTGACTGTATCATCAACTCTTGTTCTGAATCCAAGGAGGAGCTAGATAATTGATCTCCTTCTGAGCTGTCTGCCACACTCTCCTCCTCCCTGTCACTCATGTCTTCTTGGTCAGATTCCATTGGGGGCAAAACAGGCCTGCAGCATGTGGATGTCTCCCCCACATCCACAGTCCTTGGGGCAGGAGCTGGGCCAGAGCTAACCACAACAGATAGATAGATAGATAGATAGATAGATAGATAGATAGATAGATAGATAGATAGATAGATAGATAGATAGATAGACAGACAGACAGACAGACAGACAGACAGACAGACAGACAGACAGACAGACAGACAGACAGACAGAGTCAATAAACAATTTTTGCAGGGGGAGGGGGAAGGATGAAAATTTAAAAGACATTTACAATGGTATTAGCAACAATTTTTTTGAAATCAGTAAGGAACCCATGCAGTTAAAGTTAAAATAAAAATAAAATAAACAAACACTGCCATATTTCCTCTTTTTCCCCATAGAAATTATAGATATAATTGTTTAAACAACAACTGAGAAACCATCAGCAAAAAATTGCACAGACCAGCAAGTATATTTCTGGCGGCAGGTTAAGCAATAAAATCAAATTTACAGTTCCTGACATGGCCAAGTCTTGACACACGAATAACTTGTATTGAAATCTTTGTGTTCTTATCCAACTCATCTGAAGCCAAGAATGACACCCAGAGATAATGCAAAATAAACTCAGTGGAGGATGAGTTATAATATCAACATTATTGCGAACATCCAGGGGAAGAAAATGTAAGATATCTGCTTTAATTTATGGGGGAGAGAAAGAGAAATACGACAGGCTAGTAAATGGGAGATTGTGAACGCTAGTCCTGCCTTGGGCAAAAAGCAGGTGAGTTATCTTGTACCAGCCACTTTCTTTAAGCCCTAAGAAGGAGGCAATGGCCAACTAATTCTGGAAAACCTTGACAAGAAAAAAACTTTTGCCAGGGGGTCTTTGAGAATTGAAATGAAGAAGTAAAACTAGCACACTTCCAGAGGAAAGGGAAAGGAAACTGCTGGCATGGTTGCCAAATAAAAGGAGTTTTTATGCATATGCTCTGGGAATGTCCCACAGAGTGGGCCTTCTTCGGGCCCTGTCAATTAAACAATGTCGGTTGGCAGGCCCCAGGGGAAGAGCCTTCTCTGTGGTGGCCCCGACTCTATGGAACCAACTCCCCCCAGAGATTAGAACTGCCCCTACTCTCCCTGCCTTCTGTAAACTCCTTAAAACCCACCTTTGTCGCCAGGCATGGGGGAACTGAAACACCTCCCCCGGGCATGTACAATTTATGCATGGTATGTTTGTGTGTGTGTTTGTTAGAAAAATGGGGTTCTTTTTTAAATATTTTAAAGTTATTTGGATTTGTTATGAATTGTTGTGTCTTGCTGTGAGCCGCCCCGAGTCTGTGGAGAGGGGTGGCATACAAATCTAAATAATAAAATAAATAAAGTAAATAAATAAATAAATAAATGTGTTGAAGTTCAAAAATTTTGGAAGGAAGTACAGAATGAAATTAACAATATGCTAAACATTAATTGGATAATCACGAAAGAATCAGCAACACTAGTTAAACATGGGGAATTACGAGAATTTTTAAGAAATCAAAACAGCAGCTTTGGAAAGCGCTCAAGCAGTAGTGGTATTAGGGTGGAAGGACAGCAATAAATGGACAATCCAGAATTGGTACTGGTACATGGTGGACCACATCCACTTCGAAATTATGGAAATAAGATTAAATAACTTTGATGGAAATAAATCGGAGAAGCTGATGGCACGATGGAATGAGGTGAAAGATTATATCTTAAGTAGAATTTATGACGACAATATGGAAAATAAACTCCAATCACTTTTTGTATGTAAAGAAATGTAAACTGGAGCCAAGGAAGAAATTGAAATTTACTGTAAATAATTTAACCCCCTAAATGGTGGAGGGGTTATTGGTGTTGGGCACTTTTTCTTTAAGATTTTTTTGTTTGTTTGTTGTGATAAAAATTTAATAAAAAAATATTTTTTTAAAAAGAGAATTGAAATGAAGGGAGGGGACATTTTTGCCTTCCCCCATCCCCCAGGAGTTCTCTGCAGGCCTCCCAAACCCTCTGCCCACTCAATTTTTTACCAAAAAAATGGAGAAAAAACATTTTTTTTGCAAAAAAACACAGTGTTCAAAGGGTTTGGGAGACTGGGAAGGACAATCACTTTTTTTCTTACTTACTTTTTTAAACTCGTGGTGTGTCTTATACACCAGTGCATCTTATAGTCTGAAAAATACGGTAATTACAAATGCTGCCAAGAAGGACAACAAAAACATGTGCTCAGTTAAGAGAAACATATGTGTGTTATGGACCCTATATGTCCTCCTTTCGTCAGAAAAAAACCCAGCACGGAATGCCATGGGTATTGCATACAAATGTCAAAGGACTTTATGATAAAGGTTAAAGAGCCAACCTTGAGCCTCTAGAAATGCAGAGATTTTTCCCCAAGGGCATGAATCAATTTGATCATAAATGTCACGTTCTCTCTTATTGGAGATGAACAGGATATCTGCTATAGGGCTTGACTTATCTTGGCAAAGCACATTCTGACTACTAAGTAAGAATGGAACATTGTACAATGGCCAATGAGTTGTCTGAACTGTAATCAGGACAGATGGTTTCAATGTAGGAAATATTTTTTTTTCAGAATGTTGTCCTTGGAGACGGACATTTCAATTGGACCAGAATGAAAGAGAACATAGGCCACTGTTAACAAAACATCAATAATCAGGAGTCCAAGCAACATGGCCAGCCTATTCTAAAGAGACAACATGATTAAAATGCTGCTAGTATAATATGATAGTTAACTCTGCCTACCTGCTCAGAGTTCGATCCTGACCAGCTCAAGGTTGACTCAACCTTCCATCAGTCAGTAATATGAGGGCTCAGATTATTGAGGGCAACATGCTGACTTCTATATGATGAGCCACGTATTAGGCCTTCACCATTTATTTATTTATTTATTTATTTATTTATTTATTTAGTTAGTTAGTTAGTTAGTTAGTTAGTTAGTTAGTAAGTAATTTATGTTTTGTCCAATACACAATGATACACGATGAAGGTTATAGAGGATATATAGGACTAGAATGTATCAAAGAGAGTATAGAAGAGAAAATATAGGAATAAAATATAACTAGGGAGAATAGCGGAAAAGATATAAGAGATAGGAGAGATAGAAGAGATAGAAGGGATAGAAGAGATAGAAGAGAAGATATAGGAGATATAGGACAGACTGCCATACCCGATTAAGAATTAACCTGAATTAATCTAAATGTGTTAACAGAAGGATTTTTTTTAAAAAAAAAAATAGCAATAGTACTTAGATAAAGATGTTATACCCAAACAACCAGGACTTATTTTGATGATTGCCCAACATGCTGAGACAATAGTTAAGTTCCTGGAACACATGAAATGACAAACTGTGTCCTTTATCAGAAATGGTGTAAGGACTCCTGCTTGAATGGGGGTTAGCAATAGCAATAGCACTTATATACCACTTCACAATTCTTTACAACCCTCTCTAACCCGTTTACAGAGTCAGTATATTGCCCCCCAAAATTTGGGTCCCTGTTTTACCAACCTGAGCCAACAACCTTCAGCCGGCCAGGATCGAACTGCTGGCAGTCAGCAGAGTTAGCCTGCCATACTGCATTCTAACCAGGGCGCCCCCCAGAGCTCATGATATAGAAAGCTGTTTAAACGAAATATGATTCTTTCGCGTTACAGAGGGCGAATTCCATGCCGCACATTGAGTTGGGTTTATTAAAGGTTTCCAACATTTACAAGCCTCTAGAGACTCGGAGATTTAATGGAGGACATTTAGCGTTAAATCAGTGGTGTAAAGTAAGAGGTTCCTTCCGTGGGCCTTATGGGACGTGGTTGAGGCTCCTCTATTACACAGCCTCTTAACTGTAGCACATCTGAAAATGATTAGATCTATTGTTAGCAACAGTCCTTTATGAGAGGCCATGGACCTTGTTGATGAATAGGAATTTCTTCCTAATTCCTTTGGACGCCTGGCGTTGTAACAGAGACAGACCCCAATTATTAAGTGATTAATGGAATTGTAATTGCTACCCTTTTGTGTGCATTTATCACCTGGTTCAGTATTAGTCATCGGAGGCACAATGAAAAGGAAAATATTTTCCCACTGAAAAATTTTACATGGTTGGGAGGAAAGGCGTCAAAGAGACAAATTATTAACGGAGAAGTTAGCTTTGGATAAAGACCAAAATGTGCTCCAAGCTTTTTTTCTGGGTCATCTTGTTCCTACCAGAAATGTTTCTTTTTTTTTAAAAGACAAATCTTTAACAAAATAAATTAGCAATATATGTCTTCATTAAGCACCCTTGTACGTTTAATAAAAGAACACAAATGAGAAAAATGAGCTAATAATAAAAGACAGATGTAGTTGACACTGCCTATTGATAACGATGGTGATTTATACCAACCAGATGCTCTATCATTATATCTGTTTGGAATTGCTTGCCCGAGATGTGTTGGATTTCAATACCCACCACTGAAAAGTGACACGGGAAAGACATTTTTTGACATCAGCTACTACATAGCAAAAATCTTCCAAGTATCTAGCTCAGGCGGTCACAGATTTGGAAAACTGAAAAAAGTTACAGAGAGACAGGAATAGTGAGAGGTTTTCAGTTGCATATATTTGTTTATATGTCTTTGTTTTTTTTTCTCAATATCAGTTGTCTTGGTTACTCTTATTAAGGTCTTCTATATCTTCTACTAACTGTCAGAGAGAGAGAGGCGGGGGGAGAGAGGGAGACCAAAGAGGGATGAGGAGGAGAAGAAGAAGAAGAAGATTAAGAAGAAGAAGAAGAAGAAGAAGAAGAAGAAGAAGAAGAAGAAGAAGAAGAAGAAGAAGAAGAAGAACAAAAAGAAGAAGAACAAGAAGAACAAGAGGAGGAGGAGGAGGGGGAGGAGGAGGAGGAGAGCAAGAGAGACAAAGAGAAGGAGAGAGAGCAGGAGGAAGAGGGAGGAAGAGGGATGTGAAAGAAGTAGAGAGAGAGGCGGGGGGAGAGAGGGAGACCCAAGAGGGAGGAGGAGGAGGAGGAGGAGGAGGAGAAGAAGAAGAAGAAGAAGAAGAAGAGCAACAACAACAACAACAACAACATGAACAAGAACAAGAAGAACAAGAACAAGAAGAAAAGAAGAAAAGAAGAACAGAAGAACAAGAACAAGAACAAGAACAAGCAGAACAAAAACAAGCAGAACAAGAAGAACAAGAAGAACAAGAAGAACAAGAAGAACAAGAAGAACAAGAAGAACAAGAAGAACAAGAAGAACAAGAAGAACAAGAAGAACAAGAAGAACAAGAAGAACAAGAAGAACAAGAAGAACAAGAAGAACAAGAACAACAAGAACAACAAGAACAACAAGAACAACAAGAACAACAAAAGAACAAGAAGAACAAGAGGAGGAGGAGGAGGAGGAGGAGGAGGAGAGCAAGAGAGACAAAGAGAAGGAAAGAGAGCGGGAGAGAGAGGGAGGAAGAGGGATGTAAAAGAAGGAGAGAGAGAGAGGGAAAGAGAGAGGGAGAAGGAGGGAGGGAAAGAGGGAGGGAGAGAGATATATACAGTATATCTATGTTGAATTGGATGAATCTGATAACTGTGTTAAAAATGTGGTTGACTGACTCCTCCCCTACGAAATATTTACACCCTTCGATAAAGAAAAATAAGAATTAATTTGTCACAGGAAAGCTACAGACTAAAATGACATAATCATAAGCAAAATGAAAACTAATCCACATCTGGGTAAACAAATAAAACAGGTGCATCATTTAGGAATTTAAAAATCGCAGCACACTCTTTTTTCTTAAAAAAAAATCCAGTTTCTTTTGTCTTTTCTTTTTGCAACACACTTTTTGGACTGCCTATTTCGTAACAGTGTTTTCCACTTCATATGCTTGGTTAACACCCCTTTTCTAAGGTAATAGGTCTGACAAGCATGGGAAATATTAACAGTTTCACATGGGTCAATGCTCCATTAAATGCACCATTTGGCTTATTTGTAAGGATTTAAGGTAAGAAAGACCAGATAGGAAATGTTCTCCCCCAACTTGTTTTTTTTTTAGTGTAGATTAATGATTTGCTCAAGAGTTTTACTGAAACGTCTGAAATTTTCCTCACAAGTTCGGGCAGCTTTCTCTGAAGATGGTTTGTCCACCTCTAAAGAAATCTTCACAATGAAATTATAAACTACAACATTATATATGCCCATGTTACTCCAACACTCCGCAGTCTGCATTGGTTGCCGATCAGTTTCCAGTCACAATTCAAAGTGTTGGTTATGACCTATAAAGCCCTTCATGGCACCGGACCAGATTACCTCAGGGACCGCCTTCTGCCGCACGAATCCCAGCGACCAGTTAGGTCCCACAGTGTGGGTCTTCTCCGGGCCCCGTCAACCAAACAATGTCGCTTGGCGGGACCCAGCGGAAGAGCCTTCTCTGTGGCGGCCCCGACCCGCTGGAACCAACTCCCCCCAGAGATTAGAATTGCCCCCACCCTCCCTGCCTTTCGTAAACTGCTTAAAACCCACTTCTGCCACCAGGCATGGGGGAATTGAGATACACTCTCCCCCTAGGCCTTACAATTTTATGCTTGGTATGTTTGTACGTATGGTTGGTTTTTTATATAATGGGTTTTTAACTGCTTTTTAATATTGGATTTTGTTATTTACTGTTTACTGCTGTTGTTAGCCGCCCCGAGTCTGCGGAGAGGGGCGGCATACAAATCCAAATAATAAATAAAATAAATAAATAAATAATAATTCCTTAGTTCCTTCTGAGGTAAATCTAAACTCCTGCCAATGTTCTGAGTAAGATCAGAAATAAATAAATATCTCTAGTGCTTAGACAGCAATTTCCCCCCCTCTTTCCATTTTACACCAGCTGAATAGTTATTTATTATTAGAAACATAGAAACATAGAAGACTGACGGCAGAAAAAGACCTCATGGTCCATCTCGTCTGCCCTTATACTATTTCCTGTATTTTATCTTACAATGGATCTATGTTTATCACAGGCATGTTTAAATTCAGTCACTGTGGATTTACCAACCGCGTCTGCTGGAAGTTTGTTCCAAGGATCTACTACTCTTTCAGTAAAATAATATTTTCTCATGTTGCTTCTGATCTTTTCCCCAACTAACTTCAGATTGTGTCCCCTTGTTCTTGTGGTCACTTTCCTATTAAAAACACTTCCCCCTCCTGAACCTTATTTAACCCTTTGACATATTTAAATGTTTCGATCATGTCCCCCCTTTTCCTTCTGTCCTCCAGAGACTATACAGATTGAGTTTATTATTATTATTATTATTATTATTATTATTATTATTATTATTATTATTATTCAGATTTGCATGCCACCCATCAGAGAATATCCTGAACAGTTGCTTTTGATAGCTTCCTGAGAACTGGATGTCTATTTTAAGGGATACTTTTCTTAGCATGTTTATAGCGAGGAAGGTGAGACTCTAGAAAAAAGGCTGGCATTATCACGACCTTTCTCTCCTCAACTACGTTTCGGAACAGGGGGAGATAAAATTGGAAGGGTTGATTGGGAAGCTCCAGTTTTAGCTCGCGGTAAGAAAGATTGGGATTGAACGCAACTGAGGTAGGCTGCTACGGGTTCTACCGAACCTGTAGCTAACATTATGGCTGGTTTGTAGAACCTTCAAACCTCATTCCTGGCTGGCCCTTCCCACTCCACTTCTCCCAGGAGTCTCTACGCAGCCCATTTTGGATGCGAGGTAAGTGCAGAGCCCACACAAAATGGGTCTCCTGAATGCTCCAGAGGGCCTCCAGGGCCTAGGGGAAGCAGTTTTTGCCCTCCCAGTTGCTCGAGGAAAGCACCTAGAGGCAAAAATGGTACCCATGCCATAGTGCAGGGGGCCAACTAGGTCACAACCACACAGTAATGGGCAGCCAAAACTTTTACTGCCACACTGTGGGTGTGGCTTATTTTGTGGGTGTGGCTTAATAGTCATGTGACTGGGTAGGAGTGACTTGCTGGCCGTGTGATCAGGTGGGAGTGGCTTGAATGATCATCATAGTTCAAGTGAACTGTTAAGTCCTCGACTTACAACCTTCCCAGTGTCGCTCGCTGGCGTGATTCCTGCGCTTCGTGTTTCCCGTGCTCTCCTTCCTGGTTACCCTCCTGCCTCTGGGTGGGTAGGTGGCAAACGGGTGCTGCCAGAAGCATAAATGCTGCCAGCGCCGCTTCCATGAACGCCTTCTGCTTGCACCTCAGGTGAGAGGTGGCTGTGTGAGGCTGGAGGGGAGCCAGGCAGGAGAGAGGGAAGCTCGTTCGATGCCATGAAGGAGGAAAGAGGAAAAAAGCAAGGAGCACAGACACAGCAGCAGCAGCAGGGGGAGAAAGGAGAGCCGGGCTGAGGCCAGTAATCCAGGAAATGACAGCCGCCAATCAGCTGGAGCTGCGCATGCGTTCCACCCCGTGCTGCCTGCTACCCACCCCTACCCCGACCTAGCATATCAGACAATTTTTGAAGACCACTTCTGATTTACTCAACAGAATACAGCCCTCATACATCACCACAAAGTATTCTTCCCAAGTCCCAGAGATTCATTTGGAGGCCATTCATTGCAGAGATGGGCCTCTGAACATGGAAAGATGAAACACTGAACTTCAGGGTAGATCATTACTTCAAAATTACATCTGATGCTCTCGTTACAAAAGTTTGTGATTTAAAACCACGAGAGAAAGGCCTAATGCTCGCTAATTTATCACCATCTGATGCGGCAGTCTCCCAGGAAAAGCAGAAGATTTTTTTTAACCCACCAAATAGTGATGTAACTCGCCATTCAGGATGTGCTGGAAAGGGGCTAAATTGGGTTTACCGGAGTAAATAAATAACCACAATGAATGATGAAAGGGGAATAATAAAGTGCTCCAGGTTTCTATTACACTGTTCAGACAGACATCTTGTCATTTACTGCATGAGATAAGGCCAGCATTATCTATCAGGCTGTCTGGAAAACTCGGAGCAACAAAGTGATACACTATTGAGTTATAATTGCTAAAAATAGGCTGTGCCGAACATTACGAAGCACAGAGCTTTTGTTCCCAACTGGAAAGGCCAAATTTCAAAGCCTTTGGGTGAAGATTTCTAAGAGAAATGAATGTTATGTGTTTAGAACTTATTGTACTTCCAACTTAGCTAGAGGTATAACAAGCAGGAAGAGGGAGATTATGATCCCGCTATATAGAGCGCTGGTGAGACCACATTTGGAATACTGTGTTCAGTTCTGGAGACCTCACCTACAAAAAGATATTGACAAAATTGAACAGGTCCAAAGACGGGCTACAAGAATGGTGGAAGGTCTTAAGCATAAAACGTATCAGGAAAGACTTCATGAACTCCATCTGTATAGTCTGGAGGACAGAAGGAAAAGGGGGGACATGATCAAAACATATAATATGTCAAAGGGTTAAATAAGGTTCAGGAGGGAAGTGTTTTTAATAGGAAAGTGAACACAAGAACAAGGGGACACAATCTGAAGTTAGATGGGGGAAAGATCAAAAGCAACGTGAGAAAATATTATTTTACTGAAAGAGTAGTAGATCCTTGGAACAAACTTCCAGCAGACGTGGTTGGGAAATCCACAGTAACTGAATTTAAACATGCCTGGGATAAACATATATCCATTGTAAGATAAAATACAGAAAATAGTATAAGGGCAGACTAGATGGACCATGAGGTCTTTTTCTGCCGTCAGACTTCTATGTTTCTATGTTTCTAACTTGTAATGCTGAGTGCAAAACAGGCAATAGTATATGTAGGTGGGCTAGATTAATATATGGTTTGGGAGGAATTAAACATCCACAGGGGAGACCTCAAAGACTAGACTAGGATAAAGAAAGCAAAGAAAACAAAAAATTCCATAAGGTTGTCAAGAAGACTTGGTATCACTTGGAATTAAAGGAGTTTTTTAGCTTTAGGCATGTTACAATGAATCTTATTTTCTATGCTTTTCATTTAGCTTCCAGATGGTTTCCGTTACTCGATTTTAAACCTGTATTAAATCTGTATTCATTATATGGATGTCTTTGGTTTTTTTTGAAAAACGGTTCTTAGTTGGTTGATTTAGAGAAAGGATACTAGGCAGTAAAACCATGATGTAATTATCAAATATATAAAATAATAGATATAGATGGTACGTCTGGATGAACTCGATAGTTGTAAGGTTTGAAATGAAATTCAAGGCTTTGCAGGCGATAAAATAATGTGTTGAAGTTGACCAGGCTAAGGACACTAGCCAGATAAATACTTGGTAGGTAGATTGATCACCCTATTTTCTGTCCCCAAAACTAAGGTGCGTCTTATACTCTGAAAAATATGGTATGACCTATGTTAGAATTGAGATGAATGCCACCAAGCTTTGAATTCCCAAAATTGAAAATTGAACGAGGAGATACAGTGGTACCTCTACTTAAGAACTTAATTCGTTCTGTGACCAGGTTCTTAAGTAGAAAAGTTTGTAAGTAGAAACAATTTTTCTCTTAGGAATTTTTCCCATAGGAATCAACGTAAAAGCAAATAATGCATGCAAACCCCTTAGGAAAGAAATAAAAGCTTTGAATTTGGGTGGGAGGAGGAGGAGGAGGAAGAAGAGAAGGAGGACAGTCGCTGCCAAAGGAAGAAGGTGAGATGAGGGGAATAAAAAAATCAAAAACTTTAACGCTTTAAAAAGGGGGGGGACTCTCAAGCAGTAAGGAGGACCACGCGCCTCCCATACACTGCACCAGAGAGAGAAACCTAGGGGGAATGGCATGAAAATAGCTGGGCCTTCATGCTGCTCTCAAATTTCCTGGGAAATTTTTCCAGGCTCGGGTTCTTAAGTAGAAAATGGTTGTTAAGAAGAGGCAAAAAAATCTTGAACACCCAGTTGTTATCTAGAAAAGTTCTTAAGTAGAGGCATTCTTATATAGAGGTACCACTGTACAGTGTTCCCTCGATTTCCGCGGGGGATGCGTTCCAAGACCGCCCGCAAAAGTCGAATTTCCGCGAAGTAGAGATGAGGAAGTAAATACACCATTTTGGGCTATGGACAGTATCACAAGCCTTCCCTTAACACTTTAAACCCCTAAATTACCATTTCCCATTCCCTTAACAACCATTTACTCACCATTATTACTGGTACTCACCATTGAATAAGACATTTAGTGATCCTGATATTTATAAACATAATTATTTATTAACAATAATTATTTTTTTTGTTATTTATTTGCAAAAATTATTAGTTTGGCAATGACATGACGTTATCGGGTGGAAAAAAAACGTGGTATAGGACAAAAACCGAGAAGTATTTTTTTAATTAATATTTTTTGAAAAACCGTGGTATAGGCTATTCGCGAAGTTCGAACCCACGAAAATTGAGGGAACACTATATATTTAAATTGATCACTTGTGTCTTTCAGGGCAGTAGACATTCCGTTCCTTAATTTGAGCCAACATGTCACCTTCTCCTTAGTAGTCAAGTTGAAAATAAAATGTCAGCTCCTAGTTTCTCACTTGATAACTGTCCTTTCTAGCTTTGGCTTCACAAACACGGTTTGGAAGAAGGAATCAAGGCTGGACCGAAAAAGAAAAACCTAAACGGAGCTAATTCCCTCTGGGTGTACAAATGCCCAACCAGAGATAGCAATGTAAGCTGTGCTGTATGATGGCTTATGTTGCCATAGGAATGACTGTCAACATCTGCTCCTAATCAGAAGGATTTAATTCCGGCTCTGCATGGCTAGTTTTCCTTATGCCATCACATAATTTCTATGAATGGGAAGTGAATGTTTCCGTCCCTGGTCAGATGCCAATGTGGCAAGAGAACCAGTCCCTTATGATTATGAAAAGCACACATTTTTGCAGAGGACGGAATATTAAGCAGGGCCCCTGTGTGGTTACAGATAAAGCATCCAGGCTACTGCAATAAACTGTGATTACAAATAGCCATACCAGATCTGCTCCCGGGTTGGGATGTGGGAATGGCCACAGGAGAGAGTCTGCAATTCGTCTACTGGGATTTTTAATTGTCAGCAATTAAAGTTTAAGGATTTACCTATCCTGTTTTATCTTCTTGCTTAGAAAACAGAAGCAGAAATGGGAGGGAATGGGGAGCACACGGGAGGCTTATCTGGCTGCAAACATTATCAATTTATTGAGCCAACCCCATGAGATTTCAAATTAAAAATACAGCGGTACGTCATCTTACGAACGCCTCTTCTAACGAACTTTTCAAGATATGAACACGGTGTTTAAGATTTTTTTGCCTCTTCTTCTGAACTATTTTCACCTTACGAACCCAAGCAGCTTCTGCTGGGATGAAGGGGTTTCTTCCCCCCCCTTTTTTTGAAGAAAGAAAAGGGAGGGGCTGCTTGGAGTAGGAAAGATTTTGCAGAGAACAACGTGCTTGCAAAGGCACTGAAAGCGTGTCTTTTTAAGAAAGAAAAGGGAGGGGCAGCTTGGAGGAAAGATTTTGCAGAGAACAATGTGCTTGCAAAGGCACTGAAAGGGTGTCTTTTTAAGAAAGAAAAGGGAGGGGCAGCTTGGAGGAAAGATTTTGCAGAGAACAACGTGCTTGCAAAGGCACTGAAACTGTGTCTTTTTAAGAAAGAAAAGGGAGGGGTGCCTCCCTTGCCTTTCTTCCTTCCCACTCACCCTTTAGCCTAGCCTTGCTTCTTCCACCCGCCCCCTTTAGCTGCTCCTCCCTGCCCTCTGTTCGCCTCCCTTCTAAAGTTTGGGATTTTCCTGAAGGATTTGCACCCATTATTTGCTTTTACATTGATTCCTATGGGAAACATTGTTTTATCTTACGAACTTTTCACCTTACGGACCTCCTCCTGGAACCAATTAAGTTCGTATGATGAGGTACCACTGTATCTGGAAATGAGCAGTGGTGTGTGTTTTTTTTACCTGATGAGGAATATAAAAATTTCTAGGAGCAGAAGAAAATAGAAGTGTCAGGACTACTGGTAGCAAGTTTAGCTTTGTGGATTTTTATTCTCTTACTATTGAAGTAAGACAGGTAACAGCATTTTAGCTTTTAAAAAACCCCCAAATTGAATAAAATTGAATTTGGCTAATAATTGGATGGGGGATCTCCAAAAATCAAAGTAGGCTTCTGAAATTTATACACTTGACTGGTTGGTTGCTATGAAGAGGCTTAGCACTGTGTGAATTATGGTAGTTCTGTTGGGAAGTAGAAATAATCTTGATGAACAGAAAGAAGATCCCCAGGCAAGACAATGGTAAGATAAGAGAAATTTGACCCTGGACCAGAAATTGTAATTTGAAAAAAGCATCTTAGATGTGATCTTCCTTAATTTTTATGAAGCTAAAGGGAGGGAGCAGAGAAGCACATTCAGACTTGCAAGATTTTAATATAATTTAATTTATTCTATGCTGCCCAGTCCCGTAGCACTCGGGGCAGCTTACAACAATAAAAACAATACAATAATAAAAATTGTATTTGCAACTTTACAGTTGAAGTAGTATTAATCTTTATAACTCTTGCATCTTAATCAGGTCTTCTTTGACGAGGTAACACTAGTAAATGCTTGGGTTAGACATTAATGCTTTAATGTTTGGGTTACTGCAATTGCTTCTTAAAGATCTTTCCCAAACAGACACGTACAAAACACGCACTTCTGTTGTGATGCAAAACGATAAAGAAGATAAGTAGTATCTCTCTCTCTCTCTGTGTGTGTGTGTGTGTGTGTGTGTGTGATGCAGTGGGGGGTAGTAAGTTTATGCACTATTTATGGAATACTTCATAGTTTTTTATTGTCCCTCCTTCTCTATTACCTTAGTATGATCCTTAATTACTTTTAAAATAGGAAATAATTTTAAAAAGATATGTTTTTACCCATAAACGCCTTAATCATTTTAATCGTTATCTAGAACTGAACATTTATAGCAATTAAAGAATATTGAGCTACTTGCCTAATCTGTTATCATACTGAACCTAGTGGGTTTCTGTTACTGTGCTCCTCAACAAATAATGCTGTCTACCATTTGACCTTTTTGTGGATATTCAAAAAATGTGACTTAATCCACTAAAAAATGAATCCAAGCATCTACTTGAAAACTTATGTTGGTCGTTAAGCCACTCCCATCCAGTTACATGATCTTTAAGCCACCCCCAGTCACATGATTGTCAAGCCACTCCCACCTGGTCACATGGCCATCAAGACACTCCTACCCGGTCACATAGCCATCAAGCCACACCCAGAAAATAAGACACACCCACAACACAGTATCAAAAGTAGAGCCCTTCAAATTTCTAGGTTCTATCATATCTCAAGACCTAAAATGGTCACCTAACATCAAAAACATCATCAAAAAAGCACAACAAAGAATGTTCTTTCTGCGCCAGCTCAGGAAGCTCAAACTGCCCAAGGAGCTGCTGATACAGTTCTACAGAGGAATCATTGAGTCTGTCATCTGCACCTCTATAACTGTCTGGTTTGGTGCTGCAACCCAACAAGACTGACACAGACTTCAGAGGAGAATCAGAATTGCAGAAAAAACAATTGCTGCCAACCTGCCTTCCATTGAGGACCTGTATACTGCACGAGTCAAAAAGAGGGCGGGTAAAATATTTACTGACCCCTCACATCCTGGACACAAATTGTTTCAACTCCTACCCTCAAAACGTCGCTACAGAGCACTGCACACCAAGACAACTAGACACAAGAACAGTTTTTTTCCGAACGCCATCACTCTACTAGACAAATAATTCCCTCAACACTGTCAGACTTTCTACTAAATCTGCACTTCTATGCTACTAGTTTTTCTCATCATTCCTTTCACCCATTTCCTCCCATGTTGACTGTATGACTGTAACTTGTTGCTTATTTCCTAAGATTTTTATTAATATTGCTTCTTCATTGCTTATTTGACCCCTATGACAATCATTAAGTGTTGTACCACATGATTCTTGACAAATGTATATTTTATTTTATGTACGCTGAGAGCATATGCACTAAGACAAATTCCTTGTGTGTCCAATCACACTTGGCCAATAAAAATTCTATTCTATTCTATTCTATTCTATGTGGCAGTAAAAAATTTGGTAGCCCATTACTGGTACATACCCCTGATCTATAGCTTTATCTATATCTCTGTATTTATCTTTTAAACATAATTATAATAACATAGCCGTATACTACTGCCTTGTATAAAATACTAGATGTATTCGGAGACATGTAAGGCAAATAGGTTCAGAAATAATTACTGATCTGAAATACATCTGAACTGCAGGCCCATCTATCAATTATTTTTTTGGGGGAAAAAACCTTTGTCCAATTCCCCCACGAGCAGTGTGCATTTTCAAAAGCAGGCATTTTCAGCTCCAGAAGCTGATGTGGAAGGAATTAGTCAGTTGTAAAATGAGCAGACATCACTCCGAGCGCTTTTGAAGGAAACTGAAACCCTCCAAAGGGGAAGAAGAAAAGACGTGATGTTGCCAAACAAAATAAAAAAAGAAAGAAAGAAAAACAACCCACAAAGCAAGTAAAACAACAGTAACTTTATGCTGACCATCAATGTACATAAAAGGGGCAGAGAATGGGATAAAGTAATGCTTCGAGGTATTTCACTTGTGTTTGATCAGCAATCACTTGTTCTGTGGTTGGAAACTATTTCATGAGTTTGAGGTTTGAAGGCCCTCAAGTTTGCTCTACTCAACTAATTGCTTCTTGGAACAGTAAACCTTTTGCCCCTTGACTTTCCCTTCGAGGAAGAGGGAGTAAAGGCAACTTCTAATGGTGAACTAACCCCCCTTGGCAGGTGCCGACAAAACTTTTCCCATGTAGACATCAAAGGGGCAGTTCTGCTCTCAAAAGGATGACATCAAAGGCAACGGAAAAGAAATGCAATGACACGGGAAATTGATCAATGAAAGAGAGGGGCACTGGAAATATATATATTTATCTCCTCACTCTAAGCATTAACTAGGGAATAAAAAAATATACACTGCTCAAAAAAATAAAGGGAACATTTAAAAGAATATAACTTCAAGCAAAGCAAACTTCTGAGTGACAGTCAATTTCACATGCTGTTGTGCAAATGGAATAACTGTGCAAATGAAATATTAAATGATAATATTTCATTCACTCAGATCTAGGATGTGTTGTTTGAGTGTTCCCTTTATTTTTTGAACAGTATATTATATATAATGCTTTCATCTAGCTCATATTTCTTACATTTTCACTCTTTAGATTTGAGGGGTTGCCACAAAGAGACAAAAATATTTTCCATAGCACCAGAAGACAAAACAAGAAACAATGGGTGGAAATTAATCAATAAGAGAAGCAACCAGCGACCAATTAGGTCCCACAGAGTGGGCCTTCTCCGGGTCCCGTCAACTAAACAATGTCGGTTGGCGGGCCCCAGGGGAAGAGCCTTCTCTGTGGTGGCCCCGACTCTCTGGAAACAGCTCCCCCCAGAGATTAGAACTGCCCCTACCCTCCTCACCTTTCGCAAACTCCTTAAAACCCACCTTTGTCATCAGGCATGGGGGAACTGAGATATCTCCCCCGGGCCTATACAATTTATGTATGGTATGGTTGTGTGTATGTCTGTTTAATAATGGGTTTTTAAAAATATTTTATATTGTAAATTATTAGATTTGTTATAAACTGTTTTTATTGTGTTGTGAGCCGCCCCGAGTCTACGGAAAGGGGCGGCATACAAATCTTATAAATAGTAATAGTAATAGTAATAATAATAATAATAATAATAATAATAATAATAATAATAATAATAATAATCTAGAACTAAGAAGGAATTTCCTGACAGTTAAAACAATTAATCATTGGAACAGCTTTCCTCCAGAAGTTGTGAATACTCCAACACTAGAAATGTTTAAGAAGATGTTGGATTACCATTTATCTGAAGTGGTGTAGGGTTTCCTGCCTAAACAGGGGGTTGGACTAGAAGACCTCCAAGGTCCTTTCCAAGTATAAGTATTCAAATGCATTTCCCCCCACTTTCCATGCCAAACTCACAGAAACAAACAAGCAAACAAACAAAAACAAGAAGTTTGAAAAAAGGTAATAATAAGGGAAACAGCAGCAATGGATCATGCCAGGAATAACCAGCATAGACAATTTTTGGAATATTGTTGTTAAACAATGAATCCTTTCTCTTTTAAAACAGACTAACATAAGCTGTTGTGCTTGCTTCATTCTCATGCAACATCTCTCTGGCGTGCTAGGGAACACACACTATAAATAATTACGACATAATTAAAGCCTGTTATTCAGCTCCCTATCAGAATTAAAGGGTTAAATAAGGTTCAGGAGGGAAGTGTTTTTAGTAGAAAAGTGAACACAAGAACAAGGGGACACAATCTGAAGTTAGTTGGGGGAAAGATCAAAAGCAACATGAGAAAATATTATTTTACTGAAAGAGTAGTAGATCCTTGGAACAAACTTCCAGCAGACGTGGTAGATAAATCCACAGTAACTGAATTGAAACATGCCTGGGATAAACATATATCCATCCTAAGATAAAATACAGAAAATAGTATAAGGGCAGACTAGATGGACCATGGGGTCTTTTTCTGCCGTCAGACTTCTATGTTTCTATGTTTCTAATTATTCCGATGTCTTGGCAGTTTAAGCAGGAGCCTCCAAATAGCATAAGACATGAGAATTCCTTGATGAATTGGTGTTGGAGAGACAATAGATGGGGAAAGTCACGAAGCTCAGTCACCCAAGAGTTGCACTGCGAAAGTTTGCTATCGCACCTAGGATACCTGAAATGTTGTTACATGTGGTTCAGGGCATGTCTGAGTTGTAGAGATGTCAACAATCATTACTGCAATTATTAGAAAGATTGTGAAAAGTGCTATAACCCTAGCCTTCTAACAAAGTCCAGGTAAAAGAGACAAGTTTCACACTAAATTATTCAGACATTGACCAAGAAGAGTACTGTAGACATTCATCCACAAAGGGAAATAAGTCCAACTAAAAATGCCGCACATTCGACAAAGTACGGCTGTAAATGGTCTATTCAACAACACTTTTCTATTTTGTTGTCAACTGAAAGTGAGACTGACAAATACTCTATCATTCTTAAATAGTCAAATCATGGTAATGTTCATTTTTCATAGTTCAGTTTGTTGGGTCTTTTCCACTATGCTGGCTGGAGAATTCTGGGAGTTGAAGTCCACATGTCACCAAGTTTGAAGACCTCTATTCTAAATCTTACAAGCAAAACCCAATTATTTTTGATATTGATTGATTCAGGTGTATTCTGGGCTTTTCCATCTTGGGGGAGGTGAAATGATGACAGGTCTGGCATGCATGTTGAGAGGGTGCACCTATGTCTAGACCAGTGTTTCCCAACCTTGGCAACTTGAAGATATTTGGACTTCAACTCCCAGAATTCCCCAGCCACGGTTGGGAAACACTGGTCTAGATCTATGCCATAGTTCCAAGTAATACACCCATAGCAATCAAAACTTGGAGGCAGGTAGATTCCTCAAAGCACAGATTTATTGGACATATTATATTAGCACAGTTCTGGTGAAAACTGACTCTGAAAGTTCCCATGGTTTTCACCTAATTAAAAATAAAGGTTTGCCATTCCTCAATGTCACATAATCCAATCAAGGATTATGATGCACCTTTGCATACGTGTGGCTTAGATATCATGGCTTGAAGGTATTATGGCTAGTGGCTTATGGTTTTTTTGTGATTCTTGTGAATTACTGTAACTTGTGGTGGCTGAAGAATATAGTGGATAAAGACTTGTAATTGAATATTATAACTGAGAATAGTGGATAGAGAAGTGTGAGTATCTCGTATAGTAACTTCTAAAGAGAGGCAGCTACATTGTAAATAGTTAGTTTAGGTTTGCTACAAAAGAAGTAATTTTTTTCTTAAGAAACTCTGCAGTACTTGTCTTCAATGATCTTCAAGATATCCTGATCTGAGGCAGACTACTAGTTTCTGCAATACATTACTCCAACATTGTGTTCATATAATTCATGGCGTTATAAATATATTAATAAATAATCGGTCAACCTGTCCATTTGCTTGACCAGTTTGGCTGTGCATCATGTAATTAAAATGCACCCCAAATATAATTTCACAGTCAAGAGCCAACTTTGCTTCAGTGGATCACCTTTTGCATTCTGCATGCAATTATATGCAAGGTTTATAATAATTTCATTTTGGGTACAATTTGCATAAATTAATTTTAGAAAACCCTTTTTTCGGTCCATATAATTTTACGGAGTGTAATAGCCATGCTGCAAGCCAACGTTGTGCACTGAAATAAAGGAGATTTGCCTACGATTGCTATCAGGTTTATGGCTCCCTTCTGACTCCAGGGGTTCACAAACATACGAGGCAACAATCCTTTCTAAAGATGCTCTTTGTCTAATAGTCCTATTTCACAGGAAACCTTTGGGGCTGTAATTTTGCGTAAATCATCCAAAGACACCTGTGTGTTGTGTTCCGACTTGGCAATTTCCAAACCCTTTCCGAGGGAAATGCAGAATATTTTCACATGCATCTGATTTAAATACAGCAATACAAAAAATAAATAAAAATAAATAACATTGGTTTCTTCCAATGGAGAAAGGAGACGTGAAAAAGAGAGAAGAGAAAGCCAACTGTTAAAATCTGCTGAAGCTGCTCAAAGAATTAGCAACAGCAATAGCACTTGGATTTATACGCCACACTATAGTATTTACAGAGTCAACTTATATCACCCCCAACAAGTTTGGCTCCTCATTTTACGCACCTCAGAAGGATGGAAAGCTGAGTCAACCTTGAGCCTGGTGGGATTCGAACTGCCAAATTGCAGATAGCCAGCAGAAGTACCCTGCAGTACTGCACTCTAACCACTGTGCCACCGAGGCTAAGAGGAACTTTTCTGAAATAAATCCAGTCTGATGACAGATTAGAAGTCCAACGTGCTCAAGTAACAATGTAATAAATCCCATTTAAAAAAGGCTCTGTTTAATTATTTTAAAGGGCAACATGGATTATGTTACCTTATTTTTTTTCACCTTATATCCAAATGACCATTCAGATATGGAAGGTACCAGAAGTGACTTCAGTATTTCTGGTAGTCGCTATCAAAATTTAAGTAGCGATGAAAATCTGTTGCCACAGTCACTAATGCAATGCATCTTAAATATTAATTGACAATTTGTTACGGAAAGGAAAGAAGGAATTTTCAAAGCTTTGGCATTCCATTTCAGTATAAAATAGGCAAACAGTGAAAAATAGATTCTTGGAGTCAGATTTTGCTGTTTCTGTTTCCATAGGAAACTAACAAAAATCAGCTTCTAGAGGTACTCTATTTTTAAGTCAAGCTGGATGATAAATGACCAACTTCTGCCTGACAATGGGAAGATTTGCTGAGTGGTTGACAAAGAAGAAAAGGAACCTAGTGGGTTTTTTGGGTGATCTGTGAATATTGCACTCACAATATCTAACCATTAACCTTATGGATTGGGATGGATAAGAATATGATGTCCAAAACACCTAGATTATGTATCAAATATGAATATACATATGAGCCACAATGGCTCATATGTATATATACATATGAGCCACATGTACATATGAGTAGTGATGGGCGAACCCAACGGTGTTTGGGTTCGGCAAGTTTGGACGAACTTTACGCAAAATTTGGATGAACCTGAACCGAACCCGAACTCGAACCTGAACAGGGAATCCCTCCCACGAAGAGATTCTGGGGGCAGAGCTTTGACGTCACCGGCAGGTTGCTAAGGACGCCAAGGTGATCACTTCCTGGATTCCATGGAATCCAGGAAGTGGTCACCTTGGCGTCCTTAGCAACCTGCCTGTGATGTCAAAGCTCCAAACACCGAACATGACCCCAAACTTTGCCCAAACTTTGAAAAAAAATTGGGTTCATGTTCAGCATACCGAACACCACAAAATTCGGTACGGACCTGAATTGTGTGGGTTCGGTTCGCCCATCACTACATATGAGCCACAATGGCACAGTATTTAGAATACTGCTGACTGCCAGCTGACTGCAATTTGGGAGTTCAAATCTCACCAGGTTCAAGGTTGACTAAGCCTTCCATCCTTCTGAAGTGGGTAAAATGAGGACCCAGATCGTTGGGGGCAATAGGAGGACTCTATAAACTGCTTAGAAAGGGCTGTAAAGCACTGTGGACCTAAGTGCTGTTGCTATCATTATTGCTACATGTATTTGTTAGAGGCGAAGACAATTAATTTCTGTGAAGGATGCTGCTGAGAAAAAAACGGAGATCTCTTGATGAACTATATTGAATTGGATGTTTCCCAGAAAGGAGGGACCTGCATGGAGGCAAGAAGTAGAAAGCAGAACAACTTCTTTCTCTGGATCAGAGAAAGAGAAAGTAAGTTTATTAGAGTGAAGCTAGTAAGAGTTTAGTTTGGCAAGATTCTATCCATCTGCTGTAAGCAAATATAAAAATTGAACTCCGATCAGCTTGATCGATGTCATTCTTATTTTTATTTATTTATTTTGTCCAATACATAATACACATTGAAGAGAAAGATATGTAATAATACAAGTAAAGAAAAGAATAGAAGAAAAGATATAACAGTATAGGTGAACATATTTGAAAGGAAGAAAAGATAAATGAGATAAGAAGAGACAATTGGACAAGGGATGGAAGGCACACTGGTGCACTTATGCATGCCCCTTACTGACCTCTAAGGAACCTGGAGAGGTCAATCGTGGATAGTCTAAGGGAAAAATGTTTGGGGTTAGGGGTTGACACTACTGAGTCAGGTAATGAGCTCCACGCCTCGACAACTCGGTTGCTGAAGTCATATTTTTTACAGTCAAGTTTGGAGCGGTTAATATTAAGTTTGAATCTGTTGCGTGCTCTTGTGTTGTTGCGATTGAAGCTGAAATAGTCATTGACAGGTAGAACGTTGCAGCATATGATTTGTGGGCAATACTTAGATCGTGTTTTAGGCGACATAGTTTTAAACTTTGCTGCTGTAGAATCTTGTGTCAGGGTCCTGATGGATGCCCTAATTAAATCATGAGCGTCGAGCCAAGTTTCAAAAGGAATCCAGTTATTTATTAGGAGCTTCATGTCAGCGCATTCCAGGTGAAGCCAACTCTGACCCCATGTAATTTATGTTTGGGCTGGGCCTGATCATTTCCCCCTTGTGCTTGTAACTTTTGGGTTTTTTTGCTTTTTCCTCACATCTTCTTTTAAATCATGTATAACTCAGCTTTGGAAAAAAAAACCCCTTTCTAAAATGACTTATATGAAATGTTGCATGAATAATGAAGCAAGATATATCCTGATAGAAATTTTATTTAGCCATTCTTTTCCAGTAATTGAAATTGTATTAAAGATTCAAACTCAACAAGATGAAGGAGGAAAATCTCATTGCTTCACTCCCTCTTTTTTTTTTTTAAGTAATCAAATTTAATGTTTTTTTTTCAAATTTTGGACTGGGTTAGAATATTTCAAGCAAGCTTTCTATTTCAGCAGATGGCAGCAAATCCTTTTCTTGTTTGAGTTTGGAAGCTAAACAAAATTGGGCCTGATTAGTATTTGAATAGGATTCCTGTAGGAAATTTCCACGTTGTAAACCAGGAAGCTATGAAACATCCATCCGAAAAGACAATAGTGGCAGTCTACCTCTGTCTCACTGCCAAGAAAATGTCGTGAGTGGATGTGCCCACAATCAGCATCCAAGGAGGTTTTGCATGTGTGTGTCAAAATGACATAATGTCAAATTGCATGCTCGATCCCTTGTACATCAATGTTGCACACATGCTCAGATGGCAGTAAAGCTTACATCACATATTCAGGGAGTCATTGCTCACAGTCACTCATGCCCTTATCACCTCGAGGTTTGATTACTGCAACGCTCTCTACATGGGGCTACCTTTGAAAAGTGTTCGGAAACTTCAGATCGTGCAGAACGCAGCCGCGAGAGCCATCGTGGGGCTTCCCAGATTCGCCCACGTATCTACAACACTCCGTGGCCTGCATTGCCTGCCGATCAGTTTCCGGTCACAATTCAAAGTGTTGGTCATGACCTTTAAAGCCCTACATGGCATTGGACCAGAATACCTCCGGAACCGCCTGCTACCGCACGAATCCCAGCGGCCGATAAGGTCCCACATAGTTGGCCTTCTCCGGGTCCCGTCGACTAAACAATGTCATCTGGCGGGCCCCAGGGGAAGAACCTTCTCTGTGGCGGCCCCGGCCCTCTGGAATCAACTCCCCCCGGAGATTAGAATTGCTCCCACCCTCCTTGTCTTCCGTAAACTACTTAAGACCCACTTATACCGCCAGGCATGTAGGATTTGAGACACCTTTCCCCCAGGCTTATTATAATTTATGTCTGGTATGTATGTGCTGTTTGGTTTTTAATTATGATAGGGTTTTTAGTTTTTTTTCTTAATATTAGATTTGTGCCTATATATATTGTTTTATCGTTTGTTATGAGCCGCCCCGAGTCTTCGGAGAGGGGTGGCATACAAAGCTAATAAATTATTATTATTATTATTATTATTATTATTATTATTATTATTATTATTATTATTTTCTCTACTTCTTGCTAATTTTGACCCAGGCTTTCTTGTGGACAACACTGATGTCCATTTAGAAACATAGAAGATTGACAGCAGAAAAAGATCTCATGGTCCATCTAGTCTGCCCTTATACTATTTTTTGTATTTTATCTTAGGATGGATATATGTTTATCCCAGGCATGTTTAAATTCAGTTACTGTGGATTTACCAACCACGTCTGATGGAAGTTTGTTCCAAGGATCTACTACTCTTTCAGTAAAATAATATTTTCTCATGTTGCTTTTGATCTTTCCCCCAACTAACTTCAGATTGTGTCACCTTGTTCTTATGTTCACTTTCCTATTAAAAACACTTCCCTCCTGAACCTTATTTAACCCTTTAACATATTTAAATGTTTCGATCATGTCCCCCCTTTTCCTTCAGTCCTCCAGACTATACAGATTGAGTTCATTAAGTCTTTCCTGATACGTTTTATGCTCATTTAGTCACCACAAGCTAAATTTCACTCAAAAACCACTTATCATTTGGGACAAAGAAACCAATTGCTTCTAACCGATCCCCACAATCAGCCAGTAATCCTAATAACAGCCTTTGAAAATGCTAAAGAACTTTTGCTGAATAGAGATCTATTTTGTCAATAAAGGTCATATTCTCTCTCATTCAGGAATTTGTCTACCGTTTCTAAAGGACTTGGCCATCCAAGTGAAATTGTGAAAGTGATTGATGATACATTGGGGGAAGGAGGAAAACACGGTCATGATCGGAGCATAAATTACATGGGGTCAGAGTTGGCTTCACCTGGAATGTGCTGACATGAAGCTCCTAATAAATAACTGGATTCCTTTTGAAGCTTGGCTTGAGGCTCATGATTTAATTAGGGCATCCATCAGGACCCTGACACAAGATTCTACAGCAGGAAATTCTGAGATTATTTTTTGTCTTAAACATATAACTTTAATATATATATATACATACATACATACATACATACATACATACATACATACATATATATATAAAGCTCTCTCCATATATATAACTTTATATACATAGAACTCTATTAGTCATACCCTGTTTGACAAATTTGTATAAAGGTAGTTCGCTGTCCCTGCCTTAGAAAAGAAGTGTGATGCCAGAACAACAGATTCTAATTAATTTCTGTGCTGTAAATCCATAAAGAGCTGTTTAAATATACTGCAGAAGGGAAGAGTTCTTGAACAGGGCTATATGATTCTCCTTGATATGTCTACCTAAACAAGTGGATGGAAGCAAAAGAGAATTAATAATAATCATAACAACAGAGTCGGAAGGGACCTTGGAGGTCTTCTAGTCCAACCCATTGCTTAGGCAGGAAACCTTACACTACTTCAGACAGATGGTTATCCAACATCTTCTCTTTTTTTAAAAAAAAATCTTTATTGAAGAACAACACCATAATATATATGTGTTTACATGTACAAATCACAAAAGAGAAATGTGAGCATGAGGGATATAAAAAGCATACAAATTAAAAAAATGTGTTTTTTTCTCCCCCCCCCCCTTCTGGGCTCTGGGTATGTTTTTCCTATTGCAGTAAATGAGGTTGAGTGTGTATAATTTCAGAAGAGCTGTGCATGCGTGTGTTTGTGTACATACACATATAGTTTATATCAGTAGTAGATAATGTCTATTTTTGTGTAATATGTATGTATACATTTGGCATACAATATATACATAGAATTAAATAATATATTTTGGATATTCAGTAATAGTAAATAGATAGAGAAATTGTATCTCTTTGAGGCGAGAAGAGGCCAGGCACCCTACCCTTAACCCTTGACGTGAGTGACGTCATGTTGGCCACCTTTAAGCCATTCACATGACCTTTAAGCCACCCCCTGGTCACATGATCATCAAGCCACTCCCATCTGGTCACATGGCCTGCAAGCCACACCCACAAAATAAACCACGCCCACGGCGTTGTTATAATTTTTTTTTGCAGCCCTTCACTGCCCCAATAGCAACAATGATGTTACTGGCTAATCATACACCGTTTTTGCACAGTTTTAATAGTGAATACACCACTAGAGTAAGTGCATTAAAAAATAGCTTGTCATATAGAATGTTAAACTGATTACAACCAAGGTTCCTAAGATGGAAACATAGAAGATTGATGGTAAAAACAGACCTCCTGGTCCATCTAGTCTGCCCTTATACTATTTCCTGTATTTTATCTTAGGATGGATCTATGTTTATCCCAGGCATGTTTAAATTCAGTTACTGTAGATTTACCAACCACGTCTGCTAGAAGTTGGTTCCAAGCATCTACTACTCTTTCAGTCAAATAATATTTTCTCACGTTGCTTTTGATCTTTTCCCCAACTAACCTCAGATTGTGCCCCCTTGTTCTTGTGTCCACTTTCCTATTAAAAACACTTTCCTCTTGAACCTTATTGAACCCTTTAATAATTTCAATGTTTTGATCATGTCCCCTCTTTCTCTTCTGTCCTCCAGACTCTACAGATTGAGTTCATGAAGTCTTTCCTGATACGTTTTATGCTTAAGACCTTCCACCATTTTTATAGCCCGTCTTTGGACCCCTTCAGTTTTATCCATATATTTTTGTAGGTGAGACCCTTTCCCAAACAAACTTTTCAAAATCTCCCTTGTTAAGTGTTTTCTCCTGCATCTTATTACATGGCCAATCAATCACTTAAGTAAGGGCAACTGGTAATAAAAACCCCAGTGTTCTGAATTTAGCATTCAAATCTAATCTATAAAACATTCCGAGATGTAGACCAGCTGGAAACAATCACAAATGAAAGTTTAATCAGAGTGCATGGTGTGTGTGTGTGGGTGGAGGAAATACTAAGAAAGGCTTTCTAGTAAATATATTTATGAATGAGTGTTTTGACCTTCGGTGTCACCTGCAAATTGGCTTTAGCTCAAAGGGATGATAGGTAGAGATGCAGTGGTTGACAGGAGTGCTCGTATATTATTGCATCTATTAAACCTGGTTTCCAAATGGAGCAACCAATTCTGTCCGATGTATATTTACTCCTAGGCTCCGTCTACTAGCATTTATTTTTATTTATTTATTATTTAGATTTGTATGCTGCCCCTCTCCGCAGACTCGGGGTGGCTCACAACAGAACAAAACAATTCATGACAAATCTAAATTATAGTTTAAAATATTTAAAAATACTCTCAACTGGCTGTAAAGGAAAGGATGACGGCACCATAAATTAGCATCGCGGATACCAATGTTCCCTACTTTGGTCTGTGCACTTTCGGCACACATTAAATTTTCTTGCAAATGAAACTAATCCCCTAGATCAAAAGGTATTGCAAATGTTGAGGAGGAGAGGCTGTTCTGCGACAAATGCCTTGAAATCCCGTCTCTGGTAACCACAGTGGAAATTTTGGCAGATGGCGTTTGGGGCAAATCCAACATGCCTATCACCATTACCAGCCATTCCACTCAATTAGTTCTGCCATAATGTAGTAAAATTAAGCTCCACATTTGTGTGCCTGGGCCAAGTCCTGTCTTAGCAACGAGCCAAGCGGTGCCCTACCTCCTATTAGTAAAGTGGTTCTTTCTTTTTGCTCCATGTTTTTCACTATATGAACATCACCAGGCTGGGCAGCTGTTTGTCATAGATTCAGCTGTATTGGGAGGGCCATTCAGATCAGCTAGCGATTAGCCAACAACTTTGCTGCCTCGATTGGAAATTGGCAAACGTGGATGTGAAATTAATTACAATACGAATTTGAGGATCGTGCCAATATTCCAAATATATATAATAGAGGAGCAAATGTAATCTTGCAGGATCCAGTCGGTCACTGGGACCAGAGATTTAGTCTTCTGAGCTTTCGGATCCTTGGGAATCTTCTTTCTCACTGAAATGTTAGTAAGTTAGGATGAGGTATATTCAGTGATGGGTTCCTACAGGTAAAGTTGGGACCCAGGGGAAGAGCCTTCTCTGTGGCGGCCCCGGCTCTCTGGAACCAACTCCCCCCCAGAGATTAGAATTGCCCCCACCCTCCTTGCCTTTCGTAAGCTGCTTAAAACCCACCTCTGCCACCAGGCATGGGGGAATTGAGATACTCTTTCCCCCTAGGCCTTTACAATTTTATGCATGGTATGTCTGTACGTATGTTTGGTTTTATAATAAGGGTTTTTAACTGTTTTAGTATTGGATTATTATTATATGCTGTTTTATTGCTGTTAAAGAAAGAAAGAAAGTAAGAAAGAAAGAAAGAAAGAAAGAAAGAAAGAAAGAAAGAAAGAAAGTAAGAAAGAGAGAAAGAAAGAAAGAAAGAAAGAAAGAAAGAAAGAAAGAAAGAAAGTCAGGTATGCAGATTCGGTAGAAAAAGTTTGGTCAAGTACGCAGAACCGGTAGAAAATTTTTGATTTTTTTTTCTTTTTTTCCCTTCTGGGCTCTGGGTGTGTTTTTCCTACTGCAGTAAAGGATGTTGAATGTGTATAATTTTAGAAGAGTTGTATGTATGTGTGTACATACACATACAGTTTATACTGTAGAGAATGTATATTTTTTTGTGCCTGTGTGTAATATGTATGTACACTTATGTCATATATACATAGAATTAAAGAGTATATTTTGGGTGTTCAGTAATAGTAAATAGATAGGGAAATTGTATCTCTTTGAGCCAACGAGAGACCAGGCACCCTAACCCTAACCCAAATCTTTGACGTGAGTGACGTCAAGTCACCTATATTTATACTGTACAGTGTTCCCTCGATTTTCACGGGTTCGAACTTCGTGGAAAGTCTATACCATGGTTTTTCAAAAATATTAATTAAAAAATACTTTGTGGGTTTTTTCCCTATACCACGCTTTTTCCCACCCGATGACGTCATATATCATCGCCAAACTTTCGTCTGCCTTTAATAAATATTTTTTTTAATAAACTTTAATAAATAAACATGGTGAATAATAATCTGAATGGTTGCTAAGGGAATGGGAAATTGCAATTTAGGGGTTTAAGGTGTTAAGGGAAGGCTTGTGATACTGTTCATAGCCAAAAATAGTGTATTTACTTCCGCATCTCTACTTCGCGGAAATTCGACTTTCGCGGGCGGTCTCGGAACGCATCCCCCGCTAAAAGTGAGGGAACACTGTATATATATTTTATCATATTTATATGCCGCCTATATAATAAATAGCCGAGGTGACGCAGCAGATAGAGTGAAGTACTGCAGGCCACTAAAGCTGACTGTAGATCTGTAGGTCAGCGGTTCAAATCTCATCACCGGCTCAAGGTTGACCTACCCTTCCATCCTTACGAGGTGGGTAAAATGGGGACCTGGATTGTGGGGGCAATATGCTTGCTCTGTTAAAAAGTGATAGATAGATAGATAGATAGATAGATAGATAGATAGATAGATAGATAGATAGATAGATAGATAGATAGATAGATAGATAAATAGATAGATATTTCAATAAAGAGAGGATTGGAGAATAAATTTTGGTGAGAATGAAATTGGGATTGCAACAAAGGCACCTACTATTATTATTGTTATCAGTATTATTATCACTACAAATTATCCAGTAACCACATATGGTAGCAGGAGCAATGGTAAGAAGATTTGGCTGGGTTATCAATTCAAAATGAAACAAAAACAAAAAACAAAACCCCAAAGTTCTCCCACAGACATTATTTATCAATTTATTACAGTCTTTCATTATGACCACTATTTTAGACTTCAAAGAATGTCCTGCCAGTGTGACCCATTATGGAATGTAGTGTCCAGTGCTAAAATTGGTGCGTTCTGTCTCTGAATGGGCATTTGTTGATCTCGGCGTCTAGGACACAATTGTAGAAAATTGAATTTAAAAGAGATTGCTCCCTAAGCTGATATAACTATAGAGAAACTCGGGATATGTCGTGCTAACTGACCTCTGTAAAAGAGAAATGGTTTATTGGACTCCTTTAACAGGAAAGCACAAACAACTTTGCCAAGAGCTGTCTAGCCAGCTACATATTTAATAGTGGATATGGGAAAAATATGGGAAGTAATGCCATATTGTTTAATTTTTTTATATGTCATGCCCACGGGAATGAAAATACAGATTTTGTGGGTCATTGTCCGTATGAACACATTGATGGAAGGGGAGATGAACTGAATGATAGGAATGAGAGGAAAAATGCTCCAAATGAGAACTTCCTTTTTATCATAATATAAATATTTGTGGGAATGAGTGGGTTTTGTGTCATGATTAGATTAGATTAGATTTATTGGATTTATATGCCGCCCCTCTCCGCAAACTCGGGGCGGCTCACAACAATAGTAAAAACAGTACATAGTAACAAATCCAAACCCACCAATCTAATTACAATTTAAGTTAGGAAATTCATAAAACAGTCCCAATATATATAAAAAACCTGCATTTTTTCTCGGCGTCTCTGTTCCTGGCTTGTGGCCCAGCAGTCTTGAAGAACCGTGGGAGGTGTATGACTGTTATCTACAGCCTCGTCTTGGCAGCAAGAATCCTATATTGATACATGGACAATTGCCTTTGTGTATATATTTGGAGTTCCAGTGTTTTCCTGCTTTGTAAGGACATTTTCTGTTAGCTTCGTTTTCCTTGAAAATTATAAAACTGTATTTGAATTTTACGGTGTGTCTGGCTTATCTTTTTGGGTTGGTTATAGCTTCCGGAGTGACCCAGACAGAACACCTCCCAGTCAACTGGGAATCTATTTCCTCCCAATCAATTTGGGGGGGGGGAGAGAATAGAAGGGGGCAGGGACAATCAGAGGTAGTATTTACCGCTACCAGTTCTCCAGAACTGATCAGAACATGCTGAATCCCACCTCTGATCCTACTACAATAATCTCAAGAAAAGAAGAATTTCACTAGTTTCTGGACTGGATTGCAACGGGGGGGTGGGGGTGTTAGTTCTCCATACGTTTTCATTTATAATACATTGGTTTTGACAAGGCACTTGAAATATCCCCAGCCACGGTAGATTTCCATGCAAAATAATCTTCGGGCCACTGTAGCAATATGGCATCATTATAGTAGAAAGCTACAGAGGAAACTAATAATAATAAAAAGGGTAAACATGTTGTACTATAGCTTTTCTGAAAGGGGATTCAATTTCCAACTTACCGGCTCATTGGCTGCCTTATAACACAGACATTTGTAAAAAAAAAAACCCAAAAAAAACAACAACCAGGGACCAGGGGAAATACACAAATTATGACCGAGACAGAAAAAACTAAAACGACCAAAGGGAGTAATCATTCTTGGTAAAACTATACCTGATGCTCCAGGTTGCCAGTAAGTGTCTCTGTTTTCTCAAACGTTCAATACAACTGTTACATTTCCCCACATTTAAGCACGGATAACACACAGGATTATGTGACTCATTTCAAATATGCCCAGACAGGGAAATTAACTTGACCCATTCTACAGTGCATACTTATTCAATATAGCCTGATCCACTAAAACAAAACCCCCCAAAAGTGTATTTATTTTGGTTGTAGTCCCCGGCATCATGTTCTGAAAATTCAGCAATGGTATGAGGACAATCACAGGACAGAGACGTAACTATTTGAAATAATCAATCCAATGTACCCACAGTCATTTGCAAAAATCAATTATAGTTAATTTCAACAGAGCTGTCAACATTGATTCCTGGCGCTCAATCGGCCAACTTCTAATCACTTGCAGAATGCAACAGGTAACCGTGGACTTACAACAGCTCATTTAATGGCCATTCAAAGCTACAATAAATCTTATTTCTGTTTTTCATTCTTACATCTGAGGCTGCATCCCTGAGATTCCATGGTCAAAATTCAAATGCTTGGCAACTGACTCATATTTATGAAAGTCCTAGGGTCATGTGATCACCTTTTGTGATTTTCTGGCACGAATCCCAGCGACCGATAAGATCCCACAGAGTTGGCCTTCTCCGGGTCCCGTCAACTAAACAATGTGGTTTGGCGGGCCCCAGGGGAAGAGCCTTCTCTGTGGCGGCCCCAGCCCTCTGGAATCAACTCCCCCCCAAAGATTAGAACTGCCCCACCCTCCTTGTCTTTCGTAAATTATTCAAGACCCACCTATATCGCCAGGCATGGGGGAACTGAGACACCTCCCCCAGGCTTTTATATTTTATGTTTGGTATGTATGTGTTGTTTGGTTTTAAATGATCTATCATCTATCACATTTCTATGGACTAAGTTTGCTCTTACCAGACCTTTCTCTAGGCTGGGGTTTTTTTATATGTTTTTTCTTTTTTAATATTAGATTAGATTTGTTCCATTGTAACATTGTTTTTATTATTGTTGTGAGCCACCCAGAGTCTTCGGAGAGGGGCGGCATACTAATCTAATAAATTATTATTATTATTATTATTATTATTATTATTATTATTATTAATGGTTGTTGGGGAAAGATCGGAAGCAACGTGAGAAAATACTATTTTACTGAAAGAGTCATAGATGCTTGGAACAAATTTCCAGCAGACGTGGTTGGTAAATGCACAGGAACTGAATTTAAACATGCCTGGGATAAAGATAGATCCATCCTAAGATAAAATACAAGAAATAGTATAAGGGCAGACTAGATGAACCAGGAGGTCTTTTTCTGCTGTCAATCTTCTATGTTTCTATGTTTCCAATGGGGAAGCCAAATTCATTTAACAAACTGTGTTACTAGTATAACAACTGAAGTGATTTACTCTGGCAGGAAAATGGGGAAAATTCACTGAATAAATTTTGAGCTCAGTTGTGGTCCATCATTTGAGGACTACCTGTTTTTAAGCCATACCCATTAACAAAAATATGGAGAAGATTGACCACGTTGTCAGTAATAAAGATAGATGCAGGAAGTGGGGAGGGGGGATGTTGAAATTCCCACCAACAGACGGAGTTTTGATGTTTTGTCATCTCAATGTAGGGATTCAAAATACCCAAGACAATCTGACAACTAATATAAACATGTGCATTGTTACTGCACACAATGAACGGCAATAGCAGAAATTGTTCCAGATTAGCTATCAATGGCACATGTGGCGAGTATGCAAGCAAAACAGCACTCATTCAAATAATATCCGTTTCAGTTTTGTTAAGAAAGGAACAAGACTCTGTACAATATGTGTAAATGACCTTGAGAGACAGGAGGGAAATCTGCAGCCTAGAGAAAGGTCTGATAAGAGCAAACTTAGTCCATAGAAATGTGATAGATGATAGGTGATAGGTGAACGGTAGATGGAAAGATAGATAGATGGATAGACAGATAGATGTACAGTATAGACAGACAGACAAATGAATGAATGATAGATGACATAGATAGATAGATAGATAGATAGATAGATAGATAGATAGATAGATAGATAGATAGATAGATAGATAGATAGATAGGGATGATAGATGAGAGATGGGTAGATGGAAAAATGGATAGATGGATACACAGACAGACAGACAAATAGACAGATGACATGATTTCAGAAATAACCTTCCCTAGATTTATCTCCAAAGACCAGAAAGACAGGAGGGAAGAAATATGTTCAGTCTTGCAAGACTGAAATAAGATTCATCTGGGCATGCCTCTTATTTGGACCACCTTGCAAAGCTGACAAACTGACAAAGATCAGCCGATTCTCTGCCAGGCCAAGTGACATGCTATATAATCAAAGCAGCACACCACCTAGAGAGAGGTTTGCCCAAATCTAACAGCAGGGCTTCGGTGAAATCTATATACCGTATAATGTCTAAATAAAGTTGAATTTCCAAACACAAGACTTAGCTACGTTGAGATTGAAAGAGTTCAATATCTCCAGAACTGTACAACTTTCTAAAGTAATCTTTAAAGTCCTCGGAGAGGGATGGCATACAAATCCAATCAATCAATCAATCAATCAATCAATCAATCAATCAATAATCTTAACATTATCTTAGAAAATTGTGGAACAGGCCAAAATGGCACATATACAGTTTGTAACTTGTTGCTTGCATCCTAAGATTTTTATTAATATTGATTGTTTCTTTATTGCTTATTTGACCCCTATGACAATCCTTAAGTGTTGTATCACATGATTCTTGACAAATCTATATTTTTGTTTATGTATACTGAGAGCATATGCACCAAGACAAATTCTTTGTGTGTCCAATCGGCCAATAAAGAATTCTATTCTATTCTATTCTATTCTATTCTATTCTATTCTATTCTATTCTATTCTATTGTGAAAAGACATATGATCAGGTGCACAATACCCTGAAAAGGAAGTTAATTGATACGTCGACCCTGGAAGACCCACAGTTTTCAGGTATGATAGCTCGTCATGTCATATACAGTATGCCCCATACTGGAAACAACCAATACAAATAACTATTTCCCCCCCCAAAGTATCATGTTGTTCTCACTCTTATCTTACAAACAGCAAAAAATATTTGTAACAGTATGCTAGCAATCCCTTAACAAGTATCAGATTTAGTTAAATAAAGAAGCCTAACATTTTTGCTGGTTTAAATTCCTGAACTCATGGAAGTCAATTAGTGGCACTGACTTGAAATCTTAATAAATATTTCAATAAAGTGCCTTGATAGTCAATCAGTTTTCACCTTCAATATTTTACTATATCACATTTTAAAATTTTAGTAGGGTATTAAAATAATGGCATATTAAAACAGTATTTCAGTTCTTAACTATTGTATTATTTAAGGTATTTTATAGGTGCTATACTTTGGGGGGATCTTAACACCACATATTGGAAGGAAGGAAGGAAGGAAGGAAGAAGGGATGGAGGAAGGAAGGAAGGAAGGAAGGAAGGAAGGGGGAAGGAAGGAAGATGGGAAGGAAGAACTTAGGGTGACATCTGCAAGAAACTAAGCAAGCTCAGAGCACACCATACCCACAAAATAAGCCACGGCAACAGTCTGGTAGTAAACTTTTTGTAGCCCTTCACTGCTGTCTCTCACTGTTTGCAGGCCTCGAGTTTGACACCCCTGGTTTGGAATCATTAGCTATGGCTTGAACAGATTAAGCGGGTCTATTTTGGCCTGATTCTACATTTTGAATGAGCGCAAAAGATGTGTGTTTGGCCATAAGTACAGGGAATCCCTTCATTTTGCAAAATGTTTATCACAGTACTGTTCACTAAGAGAAAGCTAAGACACGCTTTCTCGAAAGATAGCATAAACACAGGAAATGGTGATAGGGAGAGAGACTGGGCTCTTGAGCAAAGAAAAAGATTCAATTTGTGAACACTTTGTCATTTTGATGGGTCATAACAAAAGAAAAGGAAGATCATAACACAGCCTTCTCCCCCCACCTGCTCAGTTTCAAACAATACCGCCTTTGTGTATTATACTAAAATTCCTTTACAACTAACCTGAAACGCACATCAAAGGCACCAAAGATGGCATTTCATCTGATTACAGGCAGAGAGAATGGATAAATTTGACTGGCATTAAAGGAACCTCTCTATTTTAACGGCATGTCTTAATTTCAATCCCACTTGTTCTGAATTACATTCTTTTAAGAAAAAATAAATAAAGGAGAACCTTTACAACACTGTTTTAAATGATCTTCAATCATCTTTTTCCTTATCTTTGGGACAATATACCAGCTTCATTCACTTTAGCCATGGTTTCCCGTAGAAGCTGCCATGACTAAATCTTGCACATAAGAGTTATAAGATACAAAAAATCTGGAAAACAACTCATACTTGGCTTTCAGAGATTACAAAAGAGGAAATAGAATTCACCCCGGAAGCTATGCTATTAGGAATTTGGAGAAAACACTACTCAAAACAAACAATGCTTCTTACAACACATATAAACACCGCAACAAGAATTGCGATAACATAACTCTGGAAAAATGACCAGACCCCAATGGAAGACTTAATTATAGATAAGATATATACATGCGTGGAGATGGACGAACTCACTAACTCAATCAAGGGAAACAAAATCACGGAATCAAAACGCACATGGCAAAAATGGCATGAATGGGTTCAAAAGAGAATATAGAAACAATATAATATGAAGCAACAGTACAATTGAAACAATCTACAGCTACCTTGTGAAAAGTTTTATTTACCAGTTAGTGAACGTAATAAATATTAGAATATAAAAATATGAAATATAATGTAAAAATCTACTATAAGAGTGTTAATAGAGATGGTTTATAATCTGTAAAACAGAATAATGTGTGATTTGAATTATATGTGAAAACTTAATAAAGAAAATATTTTTTAAAAAGAGTTATAAGTCATGATTCATGAACAACATGGTAACAAACAAGCAATCAATGCATGGTGGCTTAATATGATATGTGCAGCCAGCACATTGGTCTATTGGAACCAATGTGCTGTCTGTTTTTAAAGCCATTAAGTAGGATTTTAACTCTAACCTACACAATTTAACCAAACCTAATTCAAAATGACATGGAAAAAAAAGAAGGCAAGATGAAAACCAGCAAAGCAAATTATCCAGGATCGGTTTAGATCTACCTTTTCCAAAAGTGGCCCTTAAGATATGTTAAACTACACCTCCATAAATCTAAAAGGAGGAGATAAAAAACGACAACCCTACAAAGTACATATAAATAAGAACGGTATTATAAATAAATCCAACTCTCGTTTCATTTTTCCACCTCTTTGGGTAAGATCATTTATAAACAATGACTTTAAAAAATTGAGCCATTTTCTACCAGGCAAAGAACAATTTTAAGCCCCATAGCCAATCCTGAAATATCCACTTATAATACATTATACAAGTTTCAAGTTAAATGTTGTGCATCAAATGTTGTCATTCATCAGTTTCCTCATCCCTTGAAGTGAGCAGCTGTAATTTCTATTCTGGTACATCAAAACTGATGGACCAATACTCCTTTGAAAAGCCTTCACCTTTAACTGTCATTGGGCAGACTTAAATAGAATCCCATCCTCAGAGTTAATGAACTGCTCATAACTGTCCGCAGACATTAACTTAATTTGTACATTTCTGTTGCTCACATGGTAGCTAGTGCCCTACACCAGTGTAATTTGTATATCGTTGCACCGACTGTGGACCATAGCCATACCTCCATCCTTGTGTGGTTTGACTGTGGCCCCACACAGATATATCTTGGCATGAAAAGACACCCTTGGCACAAATTGGAGAACCGATCCACAAACTGTGAGCTTTGTAATTTATTCCGATTGAGGGCAACAAACTCTTGGTGGCTACAAGTAAAGTTGACATGTGAAATGAGCTGGAGAAATGAAAAGCTCAGTTCTAATAGTCATTTTGGATGCTGTACAGCCATGTAAAATAAAGTTTCATTAACATGACCAGAGGGTGAAGTGAAATAGATGGCACTGAAGATTTGCTATGAATCATCATTACAGCCACAGAGCTACCATTGGATACTCTGGAAAGATTTTTAACAATTCTTATCAAAATTGCTGCCTTTCTAAAATGATACCTTGCTTTACTCCTTTGCCCCATCATTTCCTTTCTCTTTGTGTAAGGAAACTTTAGGTCTGCCTCCTTAGTAAGTCATCCAAGTCCATCTTCTCAACCTACTTTTACACTTTTCTAACTTCAGGATGTTACATCAGGCTTATAGCATTTATAGTTTTCATTAGGAAAAATCTTCAAATTAGCATGATCCCCTCTATCCCCTCAATATACTTATCATTATCTATTTGTCATCCATTTGTCATCTAGCTAGTTATTATCTGTCTGTCTGTCTTTCTTTCTCTGTAGTCTGTCTGTTTTTCTGTCTATCATCCCTCTATCTATCTATCTATCTATCTATCTATCTATCTATCTATCATCTATCTATCTACCTACCTACCTACCTCCCTCCCTACCTACCTACCTACCTACCTACCTATCTATCTATCTATCTATTTATCTATCTATCTATCTATCTATCACCTGTCTGTCTGTCTGTCTGTCTGTCTGTCTAACTAACTAACTAACTAACTAACTAACTAACTAACTAACTAACTAACTAACTAACTAACTAAATATCATCTATCTAATTATCAACTCCTTGATCTACTTATCCATCTATCTATCCATACATCCATACATCTACCATCTGTCTGTCTGTCTGTCTGTCTGTCTGTCTGTCTGTCTGTCTAACTAACTAACTAACTAACTAACTAACTAACTAACTAACTAACTAACTATCTTCTATCTAATTATCAGCTCCTTGATCTACTTATTTATTATGTATTTATTTTATTATTTGGATTTGTATGCCTCCCCTCTCCGAAGATACTTATCATTACCTATCTATCTATCTATCTATCTATCTATCTATCTATCTATCTATCTATCTATCTATCTATCTATCATCAATTTATCTATCATCAATTTATCTATCATCTATCTTCAACATCACCATTCATCCTCAAGCTCTATTTAAAGAGGAAGCATCAATGCTGCTTATCCAGAACTGACATAGTTATAGAATAAATTAAGCATTTGATTCTCACCACCACCACCACCACTATCTCTGTGGCGAAACATTAGTCAATAAGACCTTCCTTTACCATACCAGATAGATATATAGAAATGTTTTATAACTCTCCCCCCAAAATAAATCTCTCCTGGCCATAGTGAAGAAGACAACTTTGTAATGAATGCCTGCTTGCTCTGAAGAAACCTTCATCAATGAGATTTTCTATGATCCTCATAACTGTAGAATAATTTCTGATGGCATAGTCTCCTGCTGACACGTAGTAGGTGAAAGATAGCCCAAATAACAGATTGTCTACTCAACTGACAGTCCCTGTGAGGAACTTTAGTGTGAGTGGGGATGCTGTAGGTCAAAGCAATTGAGGAAAAAATGTTATGGAAGACGGTTTGTTTAATGCTTTCTCAAAGAAATATTGGGGGGATTATTAAAATAGATTTCTTAATTCTTTATTTTGGGAATGGGGAGAAATGTCCTCAATCAAGTGTTCTTGAGCACAACACTCAAGAGAGATTGCTTTTATCACAAATCATGACATCTTCTAATGCTCAGAAGGTAAAGCTTGGCGTTATTCAAATATCTCAAAACATGATGTCTGTGAACTTTTGCTGTTGACTGATTCCACTAACGCAGTTCTTCAAATGGAACCACCTGAAGATCCTCTCCTTTTTCCCAGCATAACTTACATAACCAACATAAATTTAAATGTTCTTGCTTACCGGTGGTTGAGTCCAGGACTCTAGACTTGTCTCTTTTAATGGGGTCTGAGGTCTTCCCACTTCTTTTGAATGCTTTGGGGACAAAAGAGAGAAACAGGGGTGGGGGGATCTGCTGTTAGTTGCTTGAGAGACTAACACACCCAGATTTGATTTACAATTGTGACAAAAAAGGACTTTTGATTTTGTTTTCTAAACACAAGGATATCGCTTCCAAGTACGTACATGAACTAAAGAATCAAATTATTTCCTTTAAAATGGTGGGGGGGGAGGTATTGCTTCAGGAACTCACGTAAACATCAGAACCAACACAAAATATGTATCCTGCTGTATAGAGCGCTGGTGAGACCCCATTTGGAATACTGTGTTCAGTTCTGGAGACCTCACCTACAAAAATATATTGATAAAATTGAACGGGTCCAAAGACGGGCTACAAGAATGGTGGAAGGTCTTAAGCATAAAACGTATCAGGAAAGACTTAATGAACTCAATTTGTATAGTCTGGATGACAGAAGGGAAAGGGGAGACATGATCAAAACATTTAAATATATTAAAGGGTTAAATAAAGTTCAGGTGGAAAGTGTTTTTAATAGGAAAGTGAACACAAGAACAAGGGGACATAATCTGAGGTTAGTTGGGGGAAAGAACAGAAGCAACGTCAGAACATATTATTTTATTGAAAGAGTAGTAGATGCTTGGAACAAAACTTCCAGCAGATGTGGTTGGTAAATCCACAGTAACTGAATTTAAACATGCCTGGGATAAACATAGATCCATCCTAAGATAAAATGCAGGAAATAGTATAAGGGCAGACTAGATGGACCATGATGTCTTTTTCTGCCTTCAATATTTTATGTTTCTAAGTGTTTTTAATAGGAAAGTGAACCCAAGGACAAGGGGACACAATCTGAGGTTAGTTAGGGAAAAGATCAGAAGCAACGTGAGAAAATATTATTTTACTGAAAGAGTAGTAGATGCTTGGAACAAAACTTCCAGCAGACGTGGTTGGTAAATCCACAGTCACTGAATTGAAACATGTCTGGGATAAACATCGATCCATCCTAAGATAAAATACAGGAAATAGTATAAGGGCAGACTAGATGGACCAGGAGGTCTTTTTCTGCCGTCAATCTTCTATGTTTCTATGTCATGAAATGCTTTGAGGCATAGTGTCTGTCTACAGCACACGTTGATATACACACAGATGGATAGACACATGTAGATGCAAAACACATCCGAGCTGGCTGTAGAATGATAACTGGGTAAGGGAGAAAGTCAATTCTCTTTTTTTTTTCACTTTGTGGAATCTCTCCGGATTTATCAGTCATCAATAAAAACAAAAATAATAAAAAAATACAAGGATGATGAAGATACGGCAACAGTTCCCACAGGCACATTTATATATAGAACCACAATGATTGTGGTGGGGGCTTGTTTTACGATGTGCCCTGGTGGAGAAAAAAGAAAACAAAAGAAAATGCCCTTAATAAAGAGCAACAGTGTTTGGGAAATCAAGTGGAACTTAATAGTTGATTGACCTCCCACCTTACAGCATCCCGAAGCCATCGTTGCTCCCTGTTTAGAAATAAATACGTGAATGAGAACAGAAAATGAAAACACACCACACCGACACGAATCAATGTTGTTTGGAGACCCATTTCTCTTGCCGAGGCAGGCGGTTTCTCTCCCCAGCGAAATTAGATCTAATTTTCCAAGCCACCTTGCAAAAAAAAAAGGGGGGGTGGATGGGTGGGGGAAAAATCTGCTAATGTACATAATGACTGTTCAATTCCACCTACAAAATGTCCTGGAGTTGATGAGTCCGGGGACCAAGGTGTGAACAGACTCTCCAGAGTGTCTTTGCTAAAAGTCTCATTTTGGAATATTGCAGGTCCATTTAATGAATGGCAAACACAACGCTGTTCCCATCACGGTAGCTTCAAAGCTCTTTTTAAATAGCTTTAGACGGTAGAATCATAGCTCTGGAAAACAGCAAATGTTTCCTTGACTTTCAAAAAGGGCGATTCTCCCTTGGAGAACAAAAACTTCAATTCTCTTCTAAAGGAACGTTATGTAGAGGTACTACTTCTCCTTCGCTGCAAAGATTGAACAAAATCTACTGGAAAAATCAATGGGCGATGTGTCTTTTTTTCTGCTTTGATTATGACTCTTGTGCACACCTGCAAATTCTCACTTCCACTGCAAAGAACGGTTGGCTCCTGATCTCCCGAAACAAGGGGGCCACTGTTCCTTTGTTTATGTTCCCAGCCATCTGACATTTAAGCTTAATACGCAGAAGTTAAATTAAATCCATAATGAGTTGAAGATGCTATGATTGATTTTGATCTGAATGGTACATTATAGCTCCAACAGCACGCTTACAGCTCCCCATGCGCCAATCCAGGGACCAATAAAATTTTCCCTGGCAGTGAAGCATAGATGTTAGCAGAAATCAAACTCTCATAATAGCATGCTTAACTAAATCTCAAGTAACTTTTTAAAACTATAGCACTTTGAAATAACCTACAAGGGTAACCGGTAGACAGATTGAGCGTGAATGCTTAGAGAGCATGGAAGGAATAAAGTTCCATAAGAGCATTCAAAGATATGGTTTTCCTTCGACATTCACACAGCAAAAGGGTCATTATAGTCATAATGAAAGATAATGGCATTTTGTATCCTTTTAAATGCTAATTTGACCAATTGGGGTAAGGCAAGACAAAGTTGAGTTTGACTCACCGCATTTCAAAGACTCTAGTTTGAGTCTGATTTAAAATGTGGTGAAAAATAAAATATATTTTCACAAAAAGCAGAGCATGTGTTAACACGATTCACTGAATCACAATTTAGCTAACCACATTTTTAGAAACGTAGAAACATAGAAGATTGAAAAATTCCTCATGATCCGTCTAGTCTGCCCTTATACTACTATTTCCTGTATTTTATCTTAGGATGGATATATGTTTATCCCAGGCATGTTTAAATTCAGTTACTGTGGATTTACCAACTACATCTGCTGGAAGTTTGTTCCAAGCACCTACTACACTTTCAGTAAAATAATATTTTCTCCTGTTGTTCATAAGATTTGTTACAAAGTGAAAAGGTAAACAAAGAAAGAATATAGAAGAAAGGGAAGGGAAGGAAGGGGAGTAGAGGGGAAGGAGGGAGAAAAGAAGGGAGGGAGGAAGAAAGGAAGGGAGGGAGGGAGGAAGGAAGAGAGGGAGGGAGGGAGGGAGGGAGGAAGGAAGGAAGGAAGGAAGGAAGGAAGGAAGATGTGTTGAAAACCATAGAAAATGAAGGGAAAATATATTTGGAATCTTTTAGACATATTTGGTGCTTGGTAGCACTAAATAAACTAACATAGTTCCCTTCAAAACATTTTTAATTGGCAAATTCAGAAATCACAAGTTCTTTTTTTGGTCCATTTTCAGCAAAATATCAATGGAAACTGGGAAATGTCTTCTCTACTCTAAGAGAGGCTATTCTTTAAAAGTTACATTTTGTTCTCATTTTGTTTGCCAACTAAAATACAACTCCAGGGAGTAGTAGACTATATGCTGAAACGAGTAGGTGAATAGAGCCTTCTTTCTTTCTTTCTTTCTTTCTTTCTCTCTCTCTCTCTCTCTCTCTCTCTCTCTCTCTCTCTTTCTTTCTTTCTGTTCAGCCACAAATTTGAATAGATGGATTCATCTTACACAAGACCCTTTGCCCTGTGACATCTGGGTTATATTTGTGGTTTCTTTTGAAAAAAACCCACCATGTTTTACTTATATGTATTTGTGTTACATCAAAACCACCAAATTGATTCTACTTTACTGCATACCTTTGAAAATTATTAATACTATTTGGGGTTAGAAAATTTGGTTCAGGATTCATCCATATAGATCACTAAGGGGGCTAAGGTTTTATATTACTGAAATCATGCGACCTTTGTATCAATGCATTTCTTGGCCCAATAAATATGAAACAGTCCTAAATAATTCAAGTGTGGATTATGTGAAGGACGTCTGTACTTCTATAAAGCTGTCCCTATTTTATAGACGTCTTTGAAGATATTACCTACTTAGGGTCTTTTTAATGGTGGCCTTTCTCTCTATATATGTTCCTCTTAAGAAAATCTGCTTGACCTTTGCTTGTTTTAAAATGAAATCTGTCTTTTAATGGCTTTTTAATGGCATTTGCTCCTGATGGATACTTTCAAACAATATGCAATTGTCACCGGGTGATGTACTTGTTTCTTTAAAGAGAATTCATGAGTGCCCTTGATGCTGAACTATATTCTTTGCTTCTTTATATATATATATGATGGTCTTGGTATATTCTGGTTTCTTCCCGTGTAGGATTTTGAAATTTCTGGCGACGTTTCGATGAGGTCCCACTCATCATCTTCAGGCTGGTGTTTCTGTCCTTGTTCTCAGGCGAACACTGCGAGACCTAAGCTGCCTTACTTCTATAAATACTGGTGGCTGGGTGTGGTTTGATGGCTCAGCAATTGCCTGCTGTGTAGAAACTTCCTGGTGAGTCAATGGGGTAACATCTGGGGTCGTTGATGTAGCTGAAGTATGCTGATTAGTTAATGGTTGTTGATTAGGCGTGATATCCTGAGTAGTTGGAGCTTGCAGGCTACTGTGTTTGCCTTAGAACAAGGACAGAAACACCAGCCTGAAGATGATGAGTGGGACCTCATCAAAACGTCGCCAGAAATTTCCAAATCCTACATGGGAAGAAACCCAAATATACCAAGACCGTCATACCTGTACCTGGAGTTCTAACAACATTCCCACCTCTGACTGGATTGCAAGCTCTTTGATCGTTACTCTCCCCAAATAAGTTTTTTATAAAGTCCTAATTAGGGAATAAAATAATGCACTGAAACTGACCAGACTAAGGATGCTGTTGTGGTTAGCTCTGGCCCAGCTCCTGCCCCAAGGACTGTGGATGTGGGGGAGACATCCACATGCTGCAGGCCTGTTTTGCTCCCAGTGGAATCTGCTGATGAAGGCTCCTCTGACCAAGAAGACATGAGTGACAGGGAGGAGGAGAGTTTGGCAGACAGCCCAGAAGGAGGTCAATTATCTAGCTCCTCCTTGGATTCAGAACAAGGGTTAATGATACAGCCACGCATGCCGAGAGCGATGCATAGGCAGCAACAACTGAGAGATTATTATCAAAGAAAATGAGGCCACCTGTGGTTGGGTGGGGCTGTGGTAATTAGTGAGGCTGCTATAAATAGCAGCCTGTGGGTTTGGCCATTATGGAGGATTATCTGATTGTTGTGTTTCGTGACTGCTTTACTGACTTTGACCTTTTGTGTGCTGATTTTTCCCCGCTTTGAAACTAAACCAGGGCAAAGTGTTTTTCACTTTGTGAAAGAAGAAGGACTGTGAATTGCCTCACAGCTGCAAGCTAAGTATCTCAGAACTGATAAGGGACTTGTACAAATTACCAGTTTGTTTGGAGACGAGTGCTCTTTGCTATCCCAAAAGAGGGCTTGGTTTAAGTGAATTTTCATTATAAAGAACATTGTTTTGAATTTTCAAACGTGTGTGTGTCTGAAATTTGTACCTGTGAATTTTTGGGAGGATTCTACCAGAGAGCCCGACAGAACAGATGCTAGCCAGATGAATATATGGTAAGCAGATACTTTTCCCTATTTTCCTCCCCCAAAACTAAGGCACGTCTTATACTCCCGTGTGTCTTATATTCCGAAAAATACAGTAATCCATGTATTTTAGCATCAGTGTATAATCAGGCAAGTAATCAACTTGCCTCCAGAAATTGTAAATGCTCCAACACTGGAAGTTTTGAAGAAGATGTTGGATAACCATTTGTCTCAAGGAGTATAGGGTTTCCTGCCTAAGCAGGGGGTTGGACTTGAAGACCTCCAATCAGTAATAGTTAGGCAACTCCGGGACCGCCTTCTGCTGCACGAATCCCAGCGACCAGTCAGGTCCCACGGAGTTGGCCTTCTCCGGGTCCTGTCAACTAAACAATGTCATCTGGCGGGACCCAGGGGAAGAGCCTTCTCTGTAGCGGCCCCGACCCTCTGGAACCAGCTCCCCCCATAGATTAGGATTGCCCCCACCCTCCTTGCCTTTCGTAAACTTCTTAAAATCCACCTCTGCCATCAGGCATGGGGGAACTGAGATATCTTCCCCAGGCCTATATAGTTTATGTATGGTATGTTGTGTGCATGTTTTTTAAATTATGGGTTTTTAACTTTGTAATATTAGATTTGTATTGTACATTGTTTTCTATTGCTGCTGTGAGCCGCCCCGAGTCTGCGGAGGGGGGTGGCATACAAATTTAATTAATAATAATAATAATAATAATAATAATAATAATAATAATAATAATAACAACAACTCTTGATTCATCCCGACTCATCTTCAAAGTTGAAGAGTTAACCACAGAATATATCTTCTGCTGTAGCCAATAGCAACCTTTTTATATTGAAATTATCTCTCTCATAACATAAAAACATCACTTCTAGCAAGCAAGCAAGCTTAGAGCAGGATCCTCAAGAGGTTCAGTGAACACAATATAATGAGATTTAATCCTTTGAGAGATCATCAAGTGGGTAGGGAGGGAGAAATCATATCTTTTTTTTTGCTCTCTACTCTATTCAGTTACCTCTAAATATAGTATGGATTTAGGTCTGGGGAGAAATAATAGTTAGCAGTAGAGTAAGGTAGGAGGTAGAATGACTAACAAGATAAAGAGCTCAAGAGGAGGTTTAACAAAGCCTTCCATGAGATTTGGCAGATGCTTCTATGGTAGATTGTCAAACTTTACACTAATCTTTCTGTAAGAGTTTTAAGGGCTGCATTCCTCCCTTCTGCTCTCTTTTTGCTGGGTTGATGCTAGTAAATTATAGATCAGGCTTTGTGAAAATGAGCAGCGACTTCTTAAATTACAGCTAAACCGAGGAAGAATATTATTACATGGTATTATGATGGAGCCCAGCAGGGTTCCCCTCTTCCTTCCCTTTTCCATGGCAAACACAACAATGTCAAGAGGGATAAAATGATGGTGGAGCACAAAGAGGTTAGCTACAATGCAGTTCAATTTGGAGCACTCTCCATTGGTGGATATTCATGCAGCAGATTCTATTTTTTTAATGTCACCATAAAATCCACATTCTCGTACACAGGGAAACTCAGTCAAATGTCTACAACTATCTGGGAAGAAAGGGAAACACAGGCTTTTTAATGTGTCACTTTATTACGTGATAGAAGAAAGCATTGTTGGTGTGTTTATTCTTATGTTTGACCATTGGATCAATCCCTCACTCAGTCAAATACATAACATTGCCAAAGGAGAAGGTAACAGTAAAGGACCATTTATTTTTTGTCCTACATTGCATGTAAGGTGGGGTGGGGTGTAATATAATCAAACAGAAATTCAAAGGAGACTACCAAACAACTCATTGCTATAGATACAAGAAGGAAGGGAGGGAAGGAGGGCAGGAGGGAGAGAGGGAGGATGAGAGAAGGAAAAGAAGGAAAAGGAAGAGAAGGAAAGGAGGGAGGGAGAGAGAAAGGGGAGGGAAGGGAAGGGAGGGAGGATGAGAGGAGAGAAAGAAGGATGAGGAAGATAAGAGAAGGAAAGGAAGGAGGGAGAGAGAAAGAGGAAGGAAGGAAGGAAGGAAAGAAGGAAGGAACTGGTCCTCCCTCCTTCCTCCCTCTCTCCATTCCTTCCTTCCTCCTTTCCTTCCTCTATCCCTTCCTCCCTCCCTCCTCCTTCCTTCCTTTATTCATTCTTCCTTCCTTCTTTCTTCCTTCCTTCCTTCTTCCTTCCTTCCTTCCTTTATTCATTCTTCCTTCCTTCCTTCTTCCTTCCTTCTTTTCCTTCTTCCTTCCTTCCTTCTTTTCCTCCTTCCTTCCTTCCTTCCTTCCGTCCGTTCTTTTCTTGAACCACCAAATTCTTCATAAGTAGAATGTAGACACTTCTCTCCTTTTATGTGGAGCCAAGTTCACTGCCACGTAATACTTCCAAGGGAGGTTTGGAATAAGAGATTAAACAGGAAGGAGTTCTAAAATGGACTGATGACCAAAGTGGCACAGAACGACTCCCATTTTCTCTCTCCCCCCCACCACCTTGGATTATGAACATTTAACACCACCTTTTTTCCAGGGCTTTGCCTCAAGGCGCAATCTGCTCCTAATATGCTTGGAAATTACTGTTCCATTATAGCCACACCAATATGCAATCAAATGAAAATTATAGGGGAGGGAAAAGTGATTTGTCTTCTTAATGAGAGTCACCTTGCTGATTTTCTCAACAGCCTTTGGCAATCATTAGCCGAGCTAGCGAAATAAACAAGAGCTAGTTACTTTTTGGGTGGTATCGGCAGTCCATGGTGAGAGCAGATGGACAGCCCTCCCCATGAATCGTTCTATTCAAAGCCTTAAAAAAAAGTCTTTTGAAATCTTGACTTCTGCTGGCAAAGGCCCCCCAGTTCTGACAATGTGTAGCCAAGCTTTCTATCAAAGCTCCCGAGCTGCCATGAAAGGCAGATCAAAGCTTTCTGGTCCCAAGTAAATGGGAGGATGGGATTCAGTCTGGCAGTGAAGATTGAGGCTCCCGCTGGTTTAAATGGGTTTGATATATTGTTACTGCCTGCTGCAAGAAAAGAGGGGGGGGGGGAATCCCATAGGATCCATCAGGGACTATTTGGTTGGTAAGCATTCCATGAGCCTGATGTTGCTTATCAAACTGAGAGCTAGCCAGAGCAATCCACATCACAATAAGAGTAGGCAGAGGACACAGAAATAGGTTGGGGCTATCTGCTAAGCTTTCCAAAATCTCTCCATGCAAGATGCAGAGAGGAGGACTCTTCCCAATCAGGTGATTGAAGTCTATTCTTCAGAATGTGACAAGGTCACTGGCAGCTTGTCGGGCAAAAAGTGTGAAATCGACCAAACGAGATAAAGAATTAGAAAAGTACAGCATAACTTTGACCTTGTCTCCTCACCCTTTTAGTTGACATGCCCAGTCTAGGAATTCCTCAAACGAGACAGTATCCACGAGGCCTTCAGGCCAATTGACATTTGATCCAATTTCAAAAGAATCCTGCAAAAGATGGGTTTGGTCCCCTGATTATCTGTCTCTCTTGAGAGAGAGAGAGAGAGGGAGGGAGGGAGAGAGGGAGAGAGACTTAATAGATGAGAAAAGAGAACATTAGAATAAGAAGGCACAGTGTGTGAAAGAGTGCAGAGAAGAGCAATCAAGAAGATTAGGGGACATCACATATGGTGAATGACTGCAGAAACTAGGCATGGCTAGTGAAGGGAAGGACCAGGGGAGACATGATAGCAGTCTTCCAATATTTGAGGGGCTGCCACAGAGAGGAGGGGGTCAAGCTATTTTCCAAAGCACAGGAAGGCCAGATGAGAAATAATGGATGGAAATGGATCAAGGAGAGATTCAACCTTTGGAAATAAGGAGAAATTTTCTGACAGTGAGAACAGGAGTTGCCTTCAGAAGTTGTGGGAGCTTCATCACTGGAAGCTTTCAAGAAGGGACTGGACTGTCATCTGTCAAAAATGGTGTAGGGTCCTCTGGGTGGGGGATTGTACTAGATGACCTGCGAGGTTTCTTCCAACTTGTTTAATCTGTATCTGTATGTGTGCATGTATTTATAAGAGCTTATCTTGCAAATGTTCCCATACTTCTTTAATTGTTCTGAAACATCACAGGTGATGAATTAGAAACTCTGATATGATATTTAAAACCTTATCTTACTGGCAACTCAGAGATATTTGTTGCTTTTTTTATACCAAAAATATTTTGGGTTTTTTTTTGGGGGGGAGGGCATATTTTTGGTCTGTGTAATGAAATGCTATAGTCTCTGGTTGCTGCTTTATGATGTCTTCTACAAGACCCAAAAATGCTAGTCCGATTTGTGTTTCCCTGATTTGTTGGTACATTTTGTTAGTACTATGTACAAAACAGTTGGGTTTGTAATATATAAACAAGCTAACAATGAAAGTTTGCTGGAATTGAAGTACTATAGTTTTAAGAAGTAATGTTGCAAATTGCCATAAGGGGGAGCCAGAAAGCATGATTCTCTCTCTACTCTCTCTGCTCTTTCTGCTGATTCACTGTGACTGATATAGTAAGCTCTGGTTAGTTTGATACATTTGTAATGTATGTAGCTGTAATGTATCACTGCTATGTAAGACAAAGACATGCTTGTAATATATTATTATTGTATTGAGATGATATATTGACTATTTAACTTGACTATGCTACTTCTAAAAGTAAACACTATTTTATACACTTTAATATATCTGTATTGTATGACTGAATTTACTCATGTCTTCTGATATCTGCTAGAATCCCACATTTTCCACTGTGCATGTCCTTGATGACTCAAGGGTCTTGCACACTCCTTAACACCTTTGTCTACCAAACTTAAAGGTAGTAACAAGACAGAAGTTGATGCGATCATGATTCTAGGTATTTTGATTTTAGGATATGTGTGCTGTGACAAATAGCTTGCAGTAATAATTGTATGCTATGCTTCAAATTCCCTAAATGTCTGAATCCATGGTTGATTGATGCCATGCTTGATCCAAGCTTCCAAAACAGAGATCAGATAGCTACTGGACCATTCACAATACACAAAAACAGATTTAGAGAGAATGGAACTAGAAAGCAAGAACTAACTCATCCTTCTGTTGTAAATGGGAGCAGGAAGAATGGCATTTAGCATTTGTTGACATACCAATTAGTAGCAAGGGAGTGTAAGTGGATCAGAGACACATCTATTGGATTAGTCAGTACTACGCTTATGAAACTAAATCTGCATAAATTTGCCGCCTATAATCCTACGAAAATTACAGAGAGTTAGTTTTCACACGAGCAAAAATAAACACCGCAATGTTCTGTCCGATCTTTACCCCAAAACAAGACAGATGGAAATCATATCCAGACTAAAAGAGAATTGCTTTTAGCCTTTGACGTATACGAAATGGGAGAAAATGGCATCCCAAAAATGAACACCAATTATTATAAATATAGCTAGGATTCTCGTACTCAGCTACTAGTAGAATTATTTTGCAACGGTGTCCTTGCTGTTCTGCAACAGAAGGTCATGGAGATTTGTGTCTGTTTTTTAACAGTCCATCGTGCTCTGAAGAAGCTTCACAAGAGATGACTAGGAAAGTCAGTGTTAAAACAGATTTATTTTTAATACAAAAAAAAGAAGGTGTATCCCTTAAGAAACCATCACACATTTGAAAAAAAAGTGTCTTTCTCATCCCCGATATATCTATTTTCCAACAAAAAGGTAGCTCAATTAATTTTATTTCTTGTTAATAGCCACTTATCACTTCATTTCAAGTGATTGCATCTACATTTGCAAGTCCTTGCATAAATGCCAACCCTTTTATTGGAAGGCATTCTGAAGTAGCCCCGTGGATATATATATTTAATATATATATTTTCGTAGATTTTCATGGGTACAGGTATGATGGTCTTGGCATTTTCACATACCAGTGAAAATCTATGAAAACAAATATATATATATTTGTATATATATTATCAGTAATCCATCCGCTGGCCCATTATCTCGCTGTGTTCGCCCTAGAACAAGGATAGAAACACCAGCCTGAAGATGACGAGTGGGACCTCGTCGAAACGTCGCCAGAAATTTCCAAATCCTACACGGGAAGAAACCCGAATATGCCAAGACCATCATATATATATGCTGAACACACATTGCAAAACAATCAAGTAGCCTGCAAGCTCCAACTACTCAGGATATCACGCCTAATCCACAACCATTAACTAATCAGCATACCTCAGCTACATCAAAGACCCCAGGTGTTACCCCACTGACTCACCAGGAAATTTCTACACAGCAGGCAATTGCTGAGCCATCAAACCACACCCAGCCACCAGTATTTATAGAAGGAAGGCAGCTTAGGTCTCGCAGTGTTCGCCTGAGAACAAGGACAGAAACACCAGTCTGAAGATGATGAGTGGGACCTCATCGAAACGTCGCCAGAACAAGGCCGAAATGGGACCATACTAGTCTCCCTTAATTTTAAAATTCCAGCTAAAAAAACATTTAACACACACACACACACACACACACACATATATATATATATATATATATATATATATATATATATATATATATATATATATATATATCACATGTTTTTTTGCTGAATTTGAAAATTAAGGGAGACTAGGATAGATCTATTTCGGCCTTATTTTGGCATCAGCTAGCCATATCCACTGGGACTTGAACCTGCAACCTTTGCCTTGTAAGGCAGAGAATTATCCTCTAGGCTACAGTATCCAATCCCTTCAATATATATATTGTTTTAAAATATAATAAAGTCTATTTTATGATTATTTTAATAAGTTGTTACCCTGTTCTGCTCTTTACCCTTATCTTCTGCAGCTTACATCAGGGGTGTCAAACGCAAAATAAGGCTTCACTTACTTTTCCTTACCGGTTGTTCTGTCTGGGTCCCTCCAGCAAACACCAACCCAAAAAGAGAACCCAGACACACTGGTAAAAATCAAAGGCAGTTTATAGAATTCAAAGCAAACACAGGTAACAGAAAATGTCCTTACGAACAGGAACACGCTGAAACTTCAAAGATGTTTCACGAAGGCCATGAAGTAAAACAGGATTCTTGCTGTCAAAAACAATGCTGGAGATAACAAACATACACCTCCCCCAAGTCTTACAGTCTTCTAGGCCACAAGCCAAGATCAGAGGCACCGAGAAGCAAAGAGGTTCACAGAACTCCCAGTTGATAACTCTCCACATGGCTAAAAGGGCTTGCCTGCCTTTTAAACCCTGCTGAGGAGAACCACACCTAAACCCAGCTTTTGCCAATTCAGTGATGCCAATACCTTTCTAATTGGTCCCGTCTCTGAGCTGCACGTCTCTGTCTCATGTCAATTATAGCCTGTGCTTCCTCATCCAATGAGGCCAGGCTACTGGCTGGGGAGAGCCCCCCCCGGGGCTCTCAGGCTGCTCCCCCTCCTCCTCTTCCTGACTTTCCCCCGTCTGCCTGGTCCTCCCTCTCCTGTTCACTGTCCTCCTCCTCCGGGCCTGGATCCAGCAGAGACGCAGCCGGTCCCTGAGGAGCCTCAGGCTGAATCACAACACCGGTATGGGATCCTGAGGCCGGTATGGGCCGGCTGGCCTTTGGAACCCATTAAAGAATGCTAATGGATCGCCGATCCCATTCGTACCAAGCGGGGCCGATCACTGGCTTAGGATCTCCTATTTGTGCAGAAGACTGGACTAGATGACCTCCAAAGTTCCTCCCAGCTCTGTTACTGTTATATTCTCCATTGCCAATCATACAAGAGACCCAGTTTCCACAAGCGGACCAATATTTTTTAATTTATCCATAAAATTGGGGTACAGTTGTTCCTAGGTTGAAAGTTTTTGCAGATCCATCTGGGCTTGTTTTCACCTAACCGACAAGGAAGATCTATTTATGAGCTGATGTTCGGTTCTCATTTCCAAACTTTCCCAGGTTTTCATCAAGACGTAAAGCACAGCCTTCCTTTATCATTTAATCTGTTGAATATCAAATTCCCAAGGTAGCTTTCTCTCTCTTTTTTCTCCTACCACATGTGGTTTCTAATCCCCATCCTGTTGGAGAGAGAAGATGAAATTCAGAAGTGCCAAAAGTAATGGCTGCTTCTTGCATTACACAGGGGAAATCTAGGCAGGATTTTTTTTTAAAGTCTCTGCTATTAAATATATATATATATATAAGGTTCTAAAAGTTTGTAGCAGTCTATATATCACCCTTTTATTTGGTTTTTTTTTTAATTTCACATGAATGAAAGAAGTATGGAAGTGTCACAAATTAACACATTCCTATTTTTTTTTCAGAGGAGAATAATAACACCAGCTGGTTTTATGCTAGGATTTAAATTTTGGTGGAACGCACAAAAAGGAAAATTTATAGATGAAATCAACTCAGAGTTGATACTCAAGGCAGACAGGACCAGGTTCAGTTTATTACATTTTGGAGATATTTATAAGAAGATCTAGCTCTCTGGGGAACTCTCTAATGCTGGAAATGGTAAAAGAAAGTGGAAATGACTCAATCAGAGAAACAAGAGGCACAGAATTGAAAAATCTAAAAAAAAATCAGATTTGAGGACATATCACTTTATTTATGTGGTTGCTAAGAGTAAATATTGACTTGATGGCCCATGAAGAAAATGGCCCATTGATATGATCACTGATTTTTCAGAAAGGTTAGAATATTTCCAGGGAAATATTACTGGGTAGGTTCAACTCTCTCTTTTTGAAGTCTGAATTGCATATAATCATCATATTACTTTTAAACAATTGCTGAGCAATTGAGGACCTGTATACTGCACGAGTCAAAAATATGTGAAAATATTTACTGACCCCTCGCATCTTGGTCATAAATTATTTCAACTCCTACCCTCGAAACTGCGAACCAAGACAGCTAGACACAAGAACTTTGAATGGTCATTAAACAAATCATTGTAAGTCGAGGACTGCATCCTCTGAAGAATTCCTTAGGAATGGTTGAAGATTTCAATGCCAGCAAAATGGTGAACCATTAATCTGTGCTATGCACAATCTTTATCATTTTTACTGTACAATTATAAACCACTCTTCGAGGCAGTGAACAGGAACTACTGTTTCTGGTTTGTTGTATTTTAGCTTTTAAATATATCATTTGTTTGGGTCTAATTGCACATTTGGGTATATCAGAGTCTAATTGCATCCCTTGTTTTCCTCTGCAAAACCAAAATGCATATGGCAAAGTTATGCAAACACTTGGTTATTTTCCTTCCTCTGTCATATGTCCATATCTCATTGCGCTTTTTCGCTCCTCTCTAAATCATGGTTTACTTTCATTGAAAATGAAAATAACATATGTGTGTGAAAAGACGCAGAGAGAGCGATGGGTAGAATTAAGATCATGTAAAAAGTTAGCACCCAGTGGTGGGATTCAATTTTTTTTTACTCCCGGTTGTCTAGGTGTGACACAATAATAATAAGGGATTTATTTATTTATTTATTTATTTATTTATTTATTCATTCATTCATTCATTCATTTCTATGCTGCCCAGTCCCAAGTTCCGCCCATTGCTTCTTGTACTACCTTCAGGTGGCATGGAGAATAAATAGATGCCATCTGCTCTGTGGCAGCCCTTTAAATATTGGGAAACTACTATTCTATTCTCCCTCAGTTTTCTATTTGTTGAGCTAAACATACTCGTTCTCTTAGCCCTTGGTCATAGGATTTAGCCTCTATGCCAGGGGTGTCAAACTCAATTTCATTGAGGGCCACATCAGGGCTGTGTTTCACCTCAGAGGGCTGGGGGAGGGCTTGCCCAGGGTGTGTGGCCATGGTGGCATGGCATGGGATTTGGGGGGCAGTAGTTTTAAAATGGCAGGGGGGGCAGACACTTAGGCTGTATGGGGCCCCAAAATTCCTGATGGCGGCCCTGACCACATACGAAACTAGACTTACAATCCTGGATCTTGAAAGCTTAGAACTACGACGCCTTGAACATGATCTAAATATTGCCCACAAGATCATATGCTGCAATGTCCTGCTTATCAAAGACTACTTCAGCTTCAACCACAACAACAAAGAGCACACAACAGATTCAAGCTTAATATTAACCGCTCCAAACTTGACTGTAAAAAAATACGACTTTAGTAATCGAGTTGTTGAAGCGTGGAACTCATTACCGGACTCTGTAGTGTCATCCCCTAACCCCCAACACTTTACCCTTAGACTATCCACGGTTGACCTCTCCAGATTCCTAAGAGGTCAGTAAGGGGCGTACACGAGCGCACTAGAATGCCTTCCATCCCCTGTCCTATAGTCTCTCATATACCTCCTATATCTTCTCCATTATATCTCTTTAAGCTTCATGATGTATTATTGTGTATTGGATAAAATAAATAAATAAATAAATACATAAAATATGTTAGATAGTTTGTAATATCCTTGCTTTGCTATCTTGCCTTGCCTTAACTGAATTTAAAGCACATGCAAAACAAGCAATGGATGTGTGTTGCTGTTTGTGTATGTACCACACTAATAAACTATTTTGCGTCCACCTTTTTGCTACTAGAACTTGGATGGATTCTTGTAAACCTGGGCACATACTGGGTGTCTTCTCCATGCTGGGAACAATATCCTGTAAGAAGACCTGCAGCGTGACCAGACAGATTTAATTACAAGAAGCACTTCAGCCTGTTGAAACAGAATGGACACAAAGGTCTAAAAAGAGACGGGCAAAATACAGCTGAGTTGAGGATTATTTTTAATTTCAGGTTTTGTCCCGGTTCTCCGCTTGACATAAAGCAGCAATCTGTCCTAACAACTGGTTCAGAAGAAAGGGCTTTAAGGGTGAAACAATTATCTTTGTTCATACAAGCCAAGCAGGCTCCAGGAACCCGCAACTTATACCGAGCAGTAGGCACAAAGTTCACAATAACAGGGCTGTGCAAAGTGTTTAGAAGTGATGCTTCGCTGTGTATTTATTTTGCAGTATTTTTAAACCACCCCTATCGGTAAATTCGAGCACAATATATATTAGCCTGAATTGCGGCACTTCTCTTTCAAGTGTTAAAACACATATAATCCCTTGCAAGGCTCATAGAAGTCCTTGAAAAAAGTGTTCCCTCCCCATTTGTGTGCATGTGTGTCTACAAAATACAGACCGAAATTCCATTGGGATTTTTTTTGAAGATTTCAGCCTTGCAAAAGACTTGCCTCTTTTAAAATTCTGAAGAGTGGTGCTTTGCTCGCCCTGTCTTCCGAAACGTCTCTTTCAAATGCTTTTCAGAACAATAACAATGTTCTCAAAATGACTTCAGATCCTGTGGTCATTGTGATTAAGACAACTGGGCAACGGTATAGACACAGTAGCAAACATGAGATCTCTTTTTATCGTAGATTCTATCACTGTTACTGGGTCTCTATGTCAGGGTTTCATAACAGCTATGGTGACTGAATTTTCATACTGTCCACATTTACATTTATAAACAACTTTCATATTGTCCACATTTATATTTACATTTATAAACAACCTTCTTTGGCCAGAGAATCCAGATATATCATAGAAACATAGAAACATAGAAGATTGATGGCAGAAAAGGACCTCATGGTCCATCTAGTCTCCCCCCCTTATACTATTTCCTGTATTTATCTTAGGATGGATATATGTTTATCCCAGACAAGTTCAAATTCAGTTCCTGTAGATTTACCAACCACGTCTGCTCTATACTAGACTCCCTTCCTTTTCATTTTCAGCAAAAATATGTTACATGCATACATACAAACACACATACATATAGCAATACAATGCAATTCAATGCAACACAATATGATATAATATAATATAATATGATATGATATGATATAATCTTCAATAGATTCAATCCCATAATCATGCAACCAAAATATAACAAATGCAAAAAAATATATACATAGTTGTATAAATGGATTTGAAATTGAAGGAAAGCCAGCCATGAAAGTTAGATTAAAACAACAACAACAACAACACCTTTATCCTTAACTTTTTAAATGCCCTTGCACTGTTATTCCCCCAGGAAACTTTCAAGTTTCAGAACTTTGTGTCTTGTGTTTCCCTACATTTTTATACCTTATAGAATATTGATAACTATTAATAAACGGCAGAATATGGTGCAAACTACATCAATTTGCTCACAGTTTTCTTTACTCCCACCTCAGTGTGTGTGTGTGTGTGTGTGTGTGTGTGTGAAGATTTAATAGCAATTTTGTATTGTCTACTTCTCTATATATACCCAGAGGCAACATTTTGACAATGAAATAAGAAAATATATGTTCTACCAACAAGAGACATGAAACTACTGTTTTCATATCATTTCTCATAGCAAATTGACAACTTCAATAGGTAGCAATCTAAGGATATTCCCCTTTCTGTTAACATTTGTTAAGATATTCATGAACTGGGACAGCCAATGGTAACAAGGTCAGCCAATGAATAGGCATATCGACTGAGTCAGCCAACAGGAGCTAACCATTTCTGAGTCTGTGCAGAGAATCAAAACTGGAAATTTAATCTTAAGGCTGGGTGTGGCTCAGTCTGCACTCTCCTCTCTGTACTATCTGCTGAAATTAACTCCTGCTTGTGTTTACTTGGAAAAAAACCAATGTGTTAATTACCAAATGGTGGACATGATAGCAGTCTACAAATACTTGAGGGACTACCACAGTGAGGAGGGGGTCACACTGTTTACCAAAGCACCAGAAAGCCAGACAAGGAACAATGGATGAAAGCTGACCAAGGAGAGATTCAACCTGGAAATAAAGAAGAACTTCCTGATGATGAGAGTGATCAACCAGAGGAATGGCTTGCTTGTGGCGGTTGTGAACGTTCCAACATTAGAGACACTCAAGAGGAGATTTGACTGCCATTTGGCTGGGGTGGCATAGGGTCTCCTGCAGAAGCAAGGGGTTGGACTAGATGACCTACAAGGTCCCTTCTAAATAATAATAATAATAATAATAATAATAATAATAATAATAATAATAATAATGCATCTGTTTTTATGTTTATAAAGAAGTTATTAAATCCAAACTGAAACTTTATTAACTTTAACATAGTGCATAGGCTAAATGACCATCCTATAAAATTAGGAAGCAGACATGTACCAAAATAGGAGACACATTTATAGAACTTTAAGGAAATGGGTTTCATTTCTATACATTCACATTCTTTTCAGCTTCCTATAAGCAGAGTATTTACCTTCTGTACATGCTCAGAAGCCGAATCTCATGCAGAGGGGTGCATGCACCGGATGTGCCCGCCACTAGGACCACAACGGTAGCTCCGGCAGTGGGCAGTCCTTCAGTGGATAGAGCATTAGGTATTTAATTTTAACTCCTGAGTAAAAGGCCCAAACTCTGAAAAGGAAATATGTTCCTAAACAACTGTTTATATTAGCCAATTTATCTTTAGTTAAGCTTGGCCAAAGAAACATTAAACATTTGTCTTCCTGTTTTAATCGCGCCTATGCAAAATGTATTAGTCCATCAAAGCATGCATTAACCAGAGGTATTAAGTATTCCAAATAAAGACAAACTTTTAAAAGGGAAATTGTGTGATTCTGACTCTCCTTTTCTTCCACACTTTTCTTTTTGTCGTTGTTAAAAGCAACAAATGACTCATTTCTCTCCAGTCTCCAGAACATTATATTTTTGTCTTGCATTTTGGTATCTGGATGCATTCCCAGTTTTTAAAATATGGGGAAGCATTTTATGTAGCCGTAGTATTCTGGATCCAGGCATCTTCAATATGAAAAGTGAAATTTTGTGCAGGTGCCGGGAGGGGAGGGGGTGATTCTTTTTTGTGTGATTTCCTTCTTGTGTGATATTTTTTTTTTGTAAGAATATATGTTAAGAGGAGGAAACAAGAGCCACCAATTTAGCAACAGCAGCAATAATAAAAACACTGGGTGTTCATTCTACTTATTAATGCTTATTTTAAACACTTAGTTCATTGAAATTTTAACATCTTATTTTTGTCACTTAAGGTTTTTTAACCTTACAATTATGCATTTTATGTATTATGTAGATTTGCTGTGGTGTTATAAGCCACTCAGAGCCACAGAGTTGAAAAGGGTTGCAGAGACAGCTCATCTGTCTGGAACCCATACCACATCTCGGACATCAACACCCTTGAAAACGTCCAAAGATATTTCACCAGAAGAGCCCTTCACTCCTCCACTCGAAACAGAATACCCTACAAAAATAGACTAACAATCCTGGGTCTAGAAAACTTAGAACTACGGCGCCTAAAACACGATTTAAGTATTGCCCACAAGATCATATGCTGCAACGTCCTACCGGTCAATGACTACTTCAGCTTCAACCGCAACAACACAAGAGCATGCAACAGATTCAAACTTAATATTAACTGCTCCAAACTTGACTGTAAAAAATATGACTTTAACAATCGAGTTGTCGAAGCGTGGAACTCATTACCGGACTCAATTGTGTCAACCCCTAACCCCCAACATTTCTCCCTTAGACTATCCACGATTGACCTCTCCAGGTTTCTAAGAGGTCAGTAAGGGTTGTACATAAGTGCACTAGAGTGCCTTTCATCCCCTGTCCAATTGTCTTTCCTTTATCTCATATATCATATATATTTTTTCTTCCTTTCATATATCTTCTCCTCTATTTTTACATACTATCTTTATATATATTACTTCATGTCTATTCTCTTCCATATGTATTGTGTATTGGACAAATGAATAAATAAAAATAAAATAAATAAATAAGTTTACCAAATAAATATTATGATATTTAGATGTTTTAGACCAGCGATGGTGAGCCCTTTTTTTGGTTCGCTTACCAAAAGTGTGTGGATGCTAGCATGTAGGCAGGACCATCCATACTGCCTCGCCGCATGCGAACAATCCTCCCCTGTCCCTGTGAATGCATGCAGGCCTCACTGAAGCCTGGGATATTTTAAAAAATGGCCGAACAGACAAACCGGAAGTTCAGAAAAATGCACTTCCGGTTTGCCATTGTGCTGGTTTTTTTGCACTCCAGATGGTTCAGAGAAGCTTCCTAAAGCCCCGGAGTGCAAAAAATAAAAAACCAGCACAACGGGTAAACCGGAAGTGATTCTTCCAAACTTCCAGTTTGGCGTTGGGTGGATTCTTTTGAATTCCAGGGCTTCGGGGAAGCTTCCCGGAAGCATCCAGAGGGCGAAACGGCCTTTCCCAAGGCCAGAGATCAGCTGGCTGTAGGTGACATAGGAGAACGTCTTTTGTGCCCTCTGATATGGCTCTGGGTGCCATAGGTTTGCCCCCACAGTTTTAGACTCTTCATTCTTTTGATTTGTCTTTATGGGCTGAGTTCACTTTTCAAGCAGGTCTGATGATGAGCTGTAAGAGGTTTTTTTTTACAGTACATACGATAGATCTGTGTCAATCTTAGAAACATAGAAGATTGATGGCAGAAAAAGACCTCATGGCCCATCTACTCTGCCCTTATACTATTTCCTGTATTTTATCTTAGGATGGATCTATGTTTATCCCAGGCATGTTTAAATTCAGTGACTGTGGATTTACCAACCATGTCTGCTGGACGTTGGTTCCAAGCATCTACTACTCTTTCAGTAAAATAATATTTTCTCACGTTGCTTCTGATCTTTCCCCCAACTAACCTCAGATTTTAACCTATTTAAATGTTTCGATCATGTCCCCCCTTTCCCTTCTGTCCTCCAGATTGAGCCAATACAGATTGAGTTCATGACGTCTTTGCTAATAGGTTTTATCCTTAAGACCTCCCACCATTTTTGCAGCCCATCTTTGGACCCGTTCAATTGGATCAATATCTTTTCGTAGGTGAGGTCTCCAGAACTGAACACAGTAGTCCCAATGTGGTCTCACCAGCACTCTATACAGCGGGATAATAATAATTAATAATAATTTATTGGATTTGTATGCCGTCCTGCTTCGTAGACTTGGGGCGGCTAACAACAATGATTGAAAACAGCATGTGACAATCTAATAATAAAATAACTAAAAACCCTTATTATAAAACCAAACATACAGACAAACATACCATGCATAACTTGTAATGGCCTAGGGGGAAGGAATATCTGAACTCCCCCATGCCTGGCGGTATAAATGAGTCTTGAGTAGTTTACGAAAGACAGGGAGGGTGGGGGCAATTCTAATCTCCAGGGGGAGTTGGTTCCAGATGGCCGGGCCAACACAGAGAAGGCTCTTCCCCTGCGGCCCACCAAATGACATTGTTTAGTTGATGAGACTCGGAGAAGGTCACTGGGATTCGTGCGGTAGCAGGCAGTTCCAGAGGTAATCTGGTCCAATGCCATGTAGGGCTTTAAAGGTCATGACCAACACTTTTAATTGCGACCAGAAACTGATTGGCAGCCAATGCAAGCCACGGAGTGTTGAGGAAACATGGGCGAATCTTGGAAGCCCCACGATGGCTCTCGGGGCTGCGTTCTGCATGATCTGAAGTTTCCAAACACTTTTCAAAAGTAGCCCCATGTAGCGTTGCAGTAATCGAACCTCAAGGTGATGAGGGCATGAGTGACTGTGAGTAATGACTCCCTGTCCAAATAGGGCTGCAACTGGTGCACCAGGCGAACCTGGGCAAACGCCCTCCTCGCCACAGCCGAAAGATGATGTTCTAATGTCAGCTGTGGATCGAGGAGGACGCCCAAGTTGCGAACCCTCTAGATTGGCTAAAGGAAAACTAAATGAAACCAATGAACTTTCAGCTCCTGCCAGGTACAAATATCTGCAGGTTTGTTTTAAGAGCATTAGTCATTTACATGTTTATTTTCAGGTACCCCAGGATGCACACGTTTTATTAAACAGCACAGAAAAAAAGGCCATCTTTTTTTGCAAGGTAACAATGCATAAGATTTGCACGGTTTCCTACTGCCAATAAGAGTACCTGATAAGGTAAGCAAACGCTGAGGATTTTGTTTGTGATGACACCAGGAAAAGGTCTGTGCGTTTGTAACATTCCCTATGACGGCATCTCTTGCCAACTATTGAACTAAATCACTATAGTGATTTATAAAGTAACGGTGAACAGAACTTTGGAGGTTACCTTGCAAACGAGCCTTGGTGGCGCAGTGGGTTAGAGCAGTGTTTCCCAATCTTGGCAACTTACTTACTTACTTACTTACTTACTTACTTACTTACTTACTTACTTACTTACTTACTCCGCAGACTCGGGGTGGCTAACAACAGTAATAAAAAACAGCATGTAACAATCCAATACTAAACAACTAAGAAACCCCTTATTATAAAACCAAACATACATACAACCATACCATGCATAAATTGTAAGGCCTAGGGGGAAAGAATATCTCAGTTCCTGACGGCAGAGGTGGGTTTTAAAAAGCTTATGAAAGGCAAAGAGGGTGGGGGCAATTATAATCTCTGAATTTTCAAACGTGTGTGTGTCTGAAATTTGCACCTGTGAATTTTTGGGAGGAGTGTACCAGAGAGCCCGACAGAACACATAATAAAACAATTTGATCCAATTAACAACAGCTAAAAGACTTTAAAAACATCCCAAAAGCTTAAAAACATTTAAATAACATTCACTCGATCCATAGATTATTCTAAACACACTCGTTGGTCAGGAAGGGGGAGAGATCTAATGGCCCCAGGCCTGGCGGAAAAGATGAGTCTTCAAACTTTTTCAGAAAGCAAGGAGGGTGGGGGCAGTGTTACGTATTGTATAGTGTGTAATAGTCAGCTGAAGTTCTCATTCTGGTCCTCCTTTTTAGCGGGAAAATACTCTCTCCTGATTGATTGGTTGTTTGGTTGATCAGCTGCAGTCAGACAGTGAGTTAGTTGCCTAACAGGAAATATTGAATAAACAGCTATTTGAAATCACTCTGGCCTCGCCTCCATTCTTCCCCCAGTATATAACAAGACTCAAAACAAAGGATTTTCAGTCCTGGTTGCAGAGAGCTTTTGCAGCCAATATTTATTTATTTATTTATTTGTTTGTTTGTTTGTTTGTTTGTTTGTTTGTTTATTTATTTATCAGATTTGTATGCCGCCCCTCTCTGCAGACTCGGGGCGGCTCACAGCAATAATAATACAATGTAAACAAATCTAATATTTAAGTTAATTTAAAACCCCAATTTAGAAACCAATCATACATACCAGCATACCATGCATAAATTTTATAAGCCTAGGGGTGGGAAAGTATCAATTCCCACATGCCTGATGACAGAGGTGGGTTTTAAGGAGCTTACGAAAGGCTAGGAGGGTGGGGGCAACTCTGATATTTGGGGGGAGTTGGTTCCAAAGGGTCGGGGCCGCCACAGAGAAGGCTCTTCCCCTGGGTCCCGCCAACCGACATTGTTTAGTTGACGGGACCCGGAGAAGGCCAACTCTGTGGGACCTAACTGGTCGCTGGGATTTGTGCGGCAGAAGGCGGTCCCGGAGATATTCTGGTCCGGTGCCGTGAAGGGTTTTATTTCACAAGGGTACTTTTCTGTAAAAAGTTTCCCTTTGTAATCTTTTTTTCTCCCCCTTTATGCATTTTAGCCCAACAGTAAGCTTTTATCGATGAATAATGGATAGGTTCCATTTAAATACAAGGGGGGGAAATGTTTGCTTTAACTGGAAAAAAGTACCTTGTCTCATGTTAGGACAAGCTGGTTGTGTTTATTAATATTTTAAGATTAAAAGAAAAGTACAAGGATGGAATTGCCTGCTGAAACATTAGACTTTCTTGATAGTTTTTTGCGAAAGAGAAAGAACAGATGTTTTATAAAGATAGCATAATCAGGGGCCCTCAGGTGAAGAATAAAGATGGCTTAAATTGAGGTCCACTGGAACTATCCTTTTATAATCCAAAGAATTATTTTGCTACAATGAAAGATATCCTCCTTTACATAAATCAAGAAAATCAAAAGAAATTGTGCCTTTTTCTGACAACAGAAACCGTCTCATGTTTTAACAGTGGGAAAGGAATCGTATATTACACTGCCTTCTAAGCTTGTTTTTATCCATGATTTTCAAACATCAGTGGCTAACTTTGCTCATTTTTGAAAGAAGTTTCGAAATGAACCAGCTTGTGGTTTAGCGTGGTCCAGTTCCTGAAATTAAAAAAAAAGATGTAATTCTTAAAGTTTTGGTGGGAGGGAATCATATTAAAGAGCTATGCCGCATTGGCTTTGTGTTCAATTGCTCAGTTCTGTCAATGAATTCATGCTTATAGGTATAGACTACATGATATATGATATATGACATGACATGTGACATGAGATATGAAATATGAGATATGTGATATATGACGTGTATATTTTCTTTTATGTACACTGAGAGCATTTGCACCAAAGACAAATTCCTTGTGTGTCCAATAACACTTGGCCAATAAAGAATTCCATTCCATTCTATTCCATTCTATTCCATTCTATTCCATTCTATTCCATTCTATTCCATTCTATTCCATTCTATTCTATTATTGATAAAAGGATGAACAGATTCAAAACAACAAAACTTAAACTCTAATTCAAGTTTAGAAACCTAAAACTTTCATGTATATTGATAGTAAAGATCTTAAAATCAGTAGAGTAATCGGGTCAACAGATGAGTTGACATTATTTATGACATCTGATAAATGTATAGATATGAATTTATCTCTTCTTTCTGTCTTCTTCTTTTTTCTTTTTATTTTTTTCCTCTTCTCTTTCCTTCGCCCTTTTCTCTTTTTTTCTTTCTCTCTAGCCTTATTTTCGTGTATACATGTAAGCATGCATTTTGATATATGTCTGTATACTCCAACTTCATATACATTTACTCTAAATTCATATACGAGTCTCCGGAGAGGGGCGGCATACAAGTCTAATAAATTATTAAATTATTATTATTGTACAAATATCCACATAGTCCTTTTGCTTTATGTATCCCCTCCCTTATTTATTTACAATAAAGATTATATTTTATTTTTAAAAAATATTTTCATTGAATTACTCATGGTTGAACTGCACAGACAACTGCCATGCAGACACAATTATGTCAGCTGTTGGTCAGCAACTTGGATTGTTTTGAGATTGGTTAATAAGAAGAGCACGTTCTATCATCAATGGTGGACATGTGTACAAGCAAAAAAAATGGAATAAAATAACAGACTGGCTAAAAGAAATAATAAAATAAGAATTTGAAAAAAAACCAGAATTATATTTATTGGGTATTTTTAATTAAAAAATGAAAAAACATAGAAACATAGAAACATAGAAGACTGACGGCAGAAAAAGACCTCATGATCCATCTAGTCTGCCCTTATACTATTTCCTGTGTTTTATCTTAGGATGGATATATGTTTATCCCAGGCATGTTTAAATTCAGTTACTGTGGATTTACCAACCACGTCTGCTGGAAGTTTGTTCCAAGGATCTACTACTCTTTCAGTGAAATAATATTTCCTCACGTTGCTTTTGATCTTTCCCCCAACTAACTTCAGATTGTGTCCCCTTGTTCTTGTGTTCACTTTCCTATTAAAAACACTTCCCTCTTGAACCTTATTTAACCCTTTAACATATTTAAATGTTTCGATCATGTCCCCCCTTTTCCTTCTGTCCTCCAGACTCTACAGGTGGAGTTCATGAAGTCTTTCCTGATACGTTTTATGCTTAAGACCCTCCACCATTCTTGTAGCCCGTCTTTGGACCCGTTCAATTTTGTCAATATCTTTTTGTAGGTGAGGTCTCCAGAACTGAACACAGTACTCCAAATGTGGTCTCACCAGCGCTCTATATAAGGGGATCACAATCTCCATCTTCCTGCTTGTTATACCTCTAGCTATGCAGCCAAGCATCCTACTTGCTTTTCCTACTGCCTGACCACACTGCTCACCCATTTTGAGACTGTCAGAAATCACTACCCCTAAATCCTTCTCTTCTGTAGTTTTTGCTAACACAGAGCTGCCAATGCAATACTCAGATTGAGGATTCCTTTTCCCCAAGTGCATTATTTTACATTTGGAAACATTAAACTGCAAGATACTTAGTTATACACATATTAACAGCTGCTAGGATAGCATATGCCCAACAATGGAAAATAGATAAAACACCAGAAGAAAATATAGTAATTAAAAAAATATTGGACTGTGCGGAGATGGACAGATTGTCCAAAAAATTAGAGGGAAAGGAAGATTCAGATTATTATAAAATATGGGGGAAATTTTATGACTGGTTAAAGGAAAGAACAGCGAAGAAATAATTAAAATTCAAGCAAAGCAACATGTCAAATAAAAGAATTAATACTATATGAAAGATGGAAAATTCTCTGATCGAACACTCAAAAAAAAGTGGGGAAGCTTTCGTTTCCCAAATGTTTTGTTTACGTCTTTTTTGTTATATTTGAAAAAATAAATAAATTTTATATAAAAAATAAAGAAAGAAGAAGAAGAACATATCAACATATTGAGTGAAATGAGCTGCTGATATCACTACTGATATTGGCCCAAGAAGCCACTGTACACAACAGGAGTTTTGTAGACTACTGGAGGGAAACATTAGACCATAGCTCTTTAGCCGCCCTTCCCAAACTTGTATGTTTCAGATACTGTATAGCTGCAAGGAAAGTCAATTGAGCTTGAAAGTTTAACATCGCTGAAAATCACTGAATGCCAAATCGAGTTACTGACATTTGTCTTGCAACCAACTTTTGAAAGTTATTGCCAAACTATTTAGTTAATCCCTTTTCAGGCCTTTGCTGGCAGCCATCCAGGGTGTCAAGTGAAGACTAGGGACTTATAGGCTTCCAGAATAAATAATGTTTTGACAGGTCATTAGAGTGCCATTTTGCTGATGGATGTCATAATCTGGAATCTGGAATCATCTCCAATATGAATCTCAAGCAGCTAAAGCCGAAATAATATCAAATGAAGGCTGTGGGGTTCGCCAAATGTTCGTTGACAAGGTCATCTATCATTTCATAGGCTACCATCTAAGCAATGATTAAACTATGTTTTTCTGATTTAGCTGTTAAAGGAAACCATTAATTACCTATAACATAAACCGAGAAGAGAAGGGGAATGGATTCATATTGTTGTACATTGACAATTTTCACCCAGAGAAGAAAAAGGCAACAGAAACGGTTTGGTTTAAGAAAAACAAAGGAGTTCAGAAATTAAATATAGGCTTGGTTGCAAATAAAATGCGACTAATATTTTAAAAGAAAATGATATGAAATACATCACATCAGAAAGACTAAATCTTGTCAACTAAAAGAGGATTTATGGAACCTTACTTATGTCAGTATGTGGGGTGGAGGAAACTGGAATATTTCAAACTCATATTTGATATTCTGAAGATACCCAGAAAGTTAGCTTGTATTAAGACCGTTCAATTTTGGATAAGAAGCAAAACAACTACAAGGAAAAACAAACTTTCATTGCCTCTTGGAAAAGCACCTTTGGAACAATCATAACTTGGATGGCTGAGAATCTCCATAGACATTTAGCTATAGGAAGGTTTGTTGCAACTTTGAATAATTGCTAGGAGACCAGTCATAAGTCAAGGATGTTGACCATTGATGACTTTGATATTGACTCCATGGTGATTCTTCTTTTCTTTGATCTCCTATTTCATAAGGCATCTGCTTATAGTACTTTAGCAAAGACTGGATATTGTCAACATTTACACCTTCCATTTGCAATATCCATTCGGGAGAATCTTTCAACTTCTCCTAGGGGATTATTGTCACATCCCAAGAACAGAAAAAGCGGGAGAAGGAAGAGTAAAAAAAAAGTAGGCAAAATGTCTGTGCTTTTGACTAAAAATTAAGGTGCTTAAAGGAAAACGAGGGGGGAGTAAAGAGTTGCAGATTTCTGGAAACCGATTATTACAACGTTCCTAATGATGAGAATTGCCAAGCTACTAATGAATAGAGTCATAGTTTACAACTGTTGCTGACATCTCCTGTTGTCATTTAGCAAACTAATTGCCTCTTTTGTCAGGTATGAATTTCTGATAGCAGCAATATTAAAAGGAAATTCTGTCTAGCAAATAAGACATTGTGGATGGATGGTAGTTTTTATTCTTTTTTTAAAAGAGAGAGATGGAGAGAGGGGGTGGAGATAGATAGATAGATAGATAGATAGATAGATAGATAGAGATGGATAGATAGAGAGAGAGAGAGAGATGGAGAGAGAGAGAGAGAGAGAGAGAGAGAGAGAGAGAGAGAAGAAAACCAAATAACAAAACATAATCAGACTGGGTTTTTTTGCAAATGTTCTTGCAACATTTATTCAGAACTTAACCCTGTCCTTATGTTCCTTCAGTGTCTGTCTGTCTGTCTGTCTGTCTGTCTGTCTATCATCTATCTATCTATCTATCTATCTATCTATCTATCTATCTATCTATCTATCTATCTATCTATCTTTCTACCAACCTACTCATCCATCCATCCATCCATCCATCCATCCATCCATCCATCCATCCATCCATCCATCCATCCATCCATCCATCCATCCATCCATCCATCCATCTATCTATCTATCTATCTATCTATCTATCTATCTATCTATCTATCTATCATGTTGGGAAAGCCCACCAACCAAAGATAAACAAAGCATAACTTAAGGCAAACTTGAGTCAGCACAAGGTGTGAGACAAGCCATGAATAATGGGCATTCCTAACATGTCATCTGAACAGTCAGAGAGGCAGGAAGACGGGCAATCAATTCAATGCAAAATAAAACAGGATTAAGATAGAACGTGTTACTTAAAATGCTGATAAATTGCCATGCTTGATCAGAATGGACCATTCCAGGGTTTCCACTTAAGACTCGTGTTATAAGAGCTTAGCTTTCATACATTTCAAGATGAATTATCGCAGTGGAAGAGAATTACATGACAGGAAGCAAAGGCTAATCAAACTGTTATGAAGTAGAGTTGATCTCAATGAATATGAACTACATTACGGTTCTCTCACATTTTCAGCCTCCTTGCATTCCCAACCATGAGACAGCTGGACTATTCTAGTTTAGGGATGTTGCAGAATTTACACTTCAGAGTAAAACCACACGATCCACACCCACTCTACTAGCAGGCAGATTGGAATGTGGTTGTATTTCTGATTTCACATGTTTCGAATGTTGTGGTGCAATTCTCAGCTTCCCACCCCTGAATAATCTTTTCTTTAGGCTGAAATGCATTTTGGAATCTGCAAATTTGTCGGGGGGAAAAGCAAGTTTGTCTTTAAAAAAAAACACAACTCGGATATTTACTAAGAAATTAATGCCGAAGTGCAATGAAATGGAATGATGAATGATTACACCTGAACCTAGTGTGGAATGCAAGTTCATCCATTCACCTGTACTCCATTAAAGGTTGAACCATCACAGTGGTTGAGCCATTAGTAGACTTTGATTATAGGGAGCAGCTCAGGTTGTCTCCACATCTAATTGCATTGAAAACATGATGATAGAATACCCAACGAGATTTCCCCCCTACCTTATCATCTTAAAACCTTTAGTTAGCAATACCAGGAATATATTCTGCATTCATTAAACTTTACTGCTATGGTTGGCCTATCACAATTTATAGTAGATGATTGTAAGCTCAGCTACTGTGCCTAAGTCACAGTATTTACAGTATACAGCGGTAATTCTACCTGCAAAAGTCTCTACTTACAAACTTTTCTAGATAAGAACCGGTGTTCAAGAATTTTTTGTCTTTTCTCAAGAACCATTTTCCACTTACAAACCCGAGCCTCCAAAACTGTAACCAGAAAAGGCAGGGAGAAGCCTCCGTGGGGCCTCTCTAGGAATCTCCTGGGAGGAAACAGGGCTGGGAAAAGGCAGGGAGAAGCCTCCATGGGGCCTCTCTAGGAATCTCCTGGGAGGAAAAAGGGCCGGGAAAAGGCAGGGAGAAGCCTCCGTAGGGCCTCTCTAGGAATCTCCTGGGAGGAAACAGGGCTGGGAAAAGGCAGGGAGAAGCCTCCATGGGGCCTCTCTAGGAATCTCCTGGGAGGAAAAAGGGCCGGGAAAAGGCAGGGAGAAGCCTCCGTGGGGCCTCTCTAGGAATCTCCTGGGCGGAAACAGGGCCGGGAAAAGGCAGGGAGAAGCCTCCGTGGGGCCTCTGTAGGAATCTCCTGGGAGAAAACAGGGCCTCCACCCTTCCTGTGGTTTACCCAATCACATGCCTTATTTGCTTTTACATTGATTCCTATGGGGAAAATTGCTTCTTCTTGCAAATGTTTCTACTTAATAACCTGGTTACGGAATGAATTAAGTTCGTAAGTAGAGGTACCACTGTATTTTGCACTCATTAAAGTTTTCTGCTATGGTTGGCCTATCACAATTTATAGTAGAGGATTGCAAGCTCAGCTACTGTGCCTAAGTCACAGTGTTTACAGTATACTACAGTTGGCACAGTTTGAATGCAGAATCTGGCTCAGGGTTGACTCAGCCCTCCATCCTTCCAAGATTGGTAGAATGAGAACCCATATTGCTGGGGACAATGTGCTGGCACTGTTTAGAGAGGGCTGTAAAACACTATGAAGTGGTATATAAGTGCTATTGCTATTTACCTAACCTTTTGGTAAAGGGACAGTGAAATGCCTAAAATTTTCTTGGAAAGATCAAATCCCCATGCTTTGCTTCACACCTTTAAAGGTCAGTTGGTCTCTAATATTGGCTCATGCATTTGCATACTTTAAGGACAATCGAGCGATAGAGCTAGATATTCAGAAATATATATTTATCCTTCCTTTTTATCCCTGATTTATGGAACTTCCCCCCTCCTTTCCTGCTATTATATACACACACACCCCCAAAAAATCCCTGTTTTTATATGTTTTGTGTGTGTACATGAATGAAATACATATGCCATTTAGCATTAAGAAAATAATTACTGTGTGTTCTTAGCACACAGGCTTAATCCAGCTGTCACATGCATGGCGACACAATAGACTCCGCGATGGCTTTGAAAGAGCTGCTATGCTATATCAGTTTTATAATCCGCAAACTAAGGAGGATTTACATGCTAGCCTGTATCCGCTGTCCCCTGTGGGTTTATTGCTTTTCTTTACCAAGATCCAGCTTTTCAAACAAATTCTGGAACGTGTGCTTTTAATCTTAATGCAATAGAATACTAGTAAGGAGATAGCAAGGCTACTAGTATTGGTAACTGTCCCTCTCTATACTGCTCAAAAATAAATAAATAAAGGGAACACTTAAACAAGACAATATAACTCCAAGTAAATCAAACTTCTGTGAAATCAAACTGTCCACTTAGGAAGTAACACTGATTCACCATCAATTTCACATGTTGTCAGCACATTCAACTTTGTACAGAACAAAATATCCAATGAGAATGTTTCATTGATTCAGATCTAGGATGTGTTCTTTGCGCGTTCCCTTTAATTTTTTTGAGCAGTGTAGCTTGCCATTATATAAGAGCTGACTTCACATTTGCATCCTCCAGGTAGCATAAAAAGTCCTAACTAAAAATTATTTGCTAGAGTAGGAGAGGGAAATTTGCAGCCCTCCAGATATTGAAATATAACTGATTGTTCTAGTCAGCGTAGAAAGAGATGTTGATGAATATACTTTCTTTTATTTATTTATTTATTTACTTATTTATATATATATATATATATATATATATATATATATATATATATACATACATACATACATACATACATACATACATACATACATACATACATACTTACTTACTTACTTACTTACTTACTTACTTACTTACTTAGTCCAATACACAATGAGGGTTTTAGTGGGTATATATCTATATACACATAGTAAAATACATGATGAAGGTTATAGAGGAGATACTCATGGTAAAATATATCTATGAAAGAATAGAAAAGAAGATGTAGTAATAGAACATATCAATGAAAGAATAGAAGAAGAGATATAGGAATAGAGGAAAGGTATAGGAGATATAGGAGAGCAATAGGACAGGGGACGGAAGGCACTCTAGTGCACTTGTACTCGCCCCTTACTGACCTCTTAGTAATCTGGATAGGTCAACTGTAGATAATCTAAGGGTAAAGTGTTGGGGGTTTGGGGATGACACTATGGAGTCCGGTAATGAGTTCCACGCTTCGACAACTCGGTTACTGAAGTCATATTTTTTACAGTCAAGTTTGGAGCGGTTACTATTAAGTTTAAATCTGTTGTGTGCTCTTGTGTTGTTGTGGTTGAAGCTGAAGTAGTCGCCGACAGGCAGGACGTTGCAGCATATGATCTTGTGGGCAATACTTAGATCTTGTTTAAGACATCTTAGTTCTAAACTTTCTAGGCCCAGGATTGAAAGTCTAGTCTCGTAGGGTATTCTGTTTCGAGTGGAGGAGAGAAGGGCTCTTCTGGTGAAGTATCTTTGGACATTTTCAATGGTGTTGATGTCTGAGATGCAATATGGGTTCCAAACAGATGAGCTGTATTCGAGGGTGGGTCTGGCAAAGAACATCTGATAGTCTTTTACTGTCTATCCCAGCCCTTCCCTTGTGTTTAGAAGTCAATCCAAAACCCAAATCAAATTTTCCATGTCATACTCCTGGAATAGGAAAACCAAAAGCTATATCCCCAACTATGCCCTAATAAAGGCACTAATGACTTACTTAGTGGTGGGCTCCTATGGGTACGGTCAGATACGCAGTACCGGTAGCAACATTTTGGACAGGTACACAATACCAGTAGCAAAATTTTGATTTTTTTTCCCTTTTTTTCCCTTCTGGGCTCTGGGTATGTTTTTCCTATCACAGTAAATGAGGTTGAATGTGTATAATTTTAGAAGAGCTGTGCGTACGTGTGTGTACATACACTTTATATAGTAGATAATCAGGAGTGGGCTACTGCCTGGACAGTGGGGTAGCGAAAATGGAGCTCCATCCCAGAACACCCAATTGTTGCACACTTCCAAACAAACAAACAAATAAATGTGCACTGGAAGATGTTGAAACAAAATGCATAAGCCACGCCCACGGTGTGGTAGTAAAAATTTTGGTAGCCCATCACTGGACTTACTCCATGCTTTTCCTGGCTCGAAGTAATCATTTCCACTTAGATTCAGCTTTTCCTAAGCCTCCATAATTAAACAAGCAAACATAGAAACATAGAAACATAGAAGACTGACGGCAGAAAAAGACCTCATGGTCCATCTAGTCTGCCCTTATACTATTTCCTGTATTTTATCTTACAATGGATATATGTTTATCCCAGGCAGGTTTAAATTCAGTTACTGTGGATTTACCCACCACGTCTGCTGGAAGTTTGTTCCAAGCATCTACTACTCTTTCAGTAAAATAATATTTTCTCATGTTGCCTTTGATCTTTCCCCCAACTAACTTCAGATTGTGACCCCTTGTTCCTGTGTTCACTTTCCTATTAAAAACACTTCCCTCCTGAACCTTATTTAACCCTTTAACATATTTAAATGTTTCGATCCTGTCCCTTTTCCTTCTGTCCTCCAGACTATACAGATTGAGTTCATGAAGTCTTTCCTGATACGTTTTATGCTTAAGACCTTCCACCATTCTTGTAGCCTGTTCAATTTTGTCAATATCTTTTTGTAGGTGAGGTCTCCAGAACTGAACACAGTATTCCAAATGTGGTCTCACCAGCGCTCTATATAAGGGGATCATAATCTCCCTCTTCTTGCTTGTTATACCTCTTGCTATGCAGCCAAGCATCCTACTTGCTTTCCCTACCGCCTGACTGATCATTTCCACTTAGATTCAGCTTTTCCTAAGCCTCCATAATTAAACAAGCAAACTGAAGCAACAACAGTAAGCCACGGTCTCACCTTTTATTTAAGGAAAACAGCATCGTGTAATTCATTATGGACTCTATCCAGTTGCTAATTTGATGCAGTTGTTCCAACAAAAGAACATTTCTGGATGATTCTTATTTCAGGGGAACAAAGGTTGTTTTTTTTAAAAAAAAAAAAACTTGGTAGTTTTTGTCAGAACTATATAGAGTGTTGCTAAAAAAAAAAAGAGTATTTTTCAACCATTTTTCATTGACTGTCTTTATAATCACCAGAAGGAAGACAAATATCTCCAACCTGGTGCCCTCATGTATGTTGGACTGCCACTACTATGATCTATAACCTTGTGGAAGAGGAAGTCTGATATAGAGGTATAACAAGCAGGAAGAGGGAGATTATGATCCTGCTATATAGAGCGCTGGTGAGACCACATTTGGAGTACTGTGTTCAGACTGGACTGGGGTGGGGTGGGGTGGGGTACGGTTGACTAGACTAGACTAGACTACACTAGACTACACTAGACTACACTAGACTACACTAGAATAGAATTCTTTCTTTATTAGCCAAGCGTGATTGGACACACAAGGAATTTGTCTTTGGTGCAGATGCTCTTTGTATTGGTATTTATTTGTATTGGTCTTTATTCTGTTGTAAGCCACCCTGAGTCAGTTAAGAAGGGTGGCATAGAAATCTAAATCTAAATCTAAACCTAAACATAAAATCAATAAATAAAATCTGGCTACCCGAGGCCTGTGGGAAGGGCTCAGGAAGGAGACACAAATCCCAAACCCAGTGTAAACATCTGGCTGACTTTGTGATGAAACATTATTATACACTACAGCAATGCAAATTGTCACTGGCTGAAAGGAAAGAATGGAAGATCATTAAAGGCATGACATATTGAAAGAACTCCCTACACACACACACACACACACACACACACACACTCACACAAAGACAAAGACAAACCATAGGAAGTCAGAAACAAGAGAGAGACAGAGAGAGAAAAAACAACCCTGGCTGTTGATTAAGCTACTGAATAAGAAGCTGATTGTGATCAAGAAGGCAAAATAAACAGCACAAAGAACATTTGAGGGTTCATCCACAATGCACTTGTTCACTTCTGGTTTACATTTAAAGTTTTCCTCCGGCGGAATTTAAATAGTGCGTACATTCTTTAAGCTAAGTCTACTTGATTCAAAGAGGCAATCACATCAAAATGTTTTCATCAAGGTAACTGAAGTTGGTGTTCCTTCGAGCCCAAAGGGACTTTTTAAAAAAATACAAATATCTCACAAAATGGGTAAAGCGCAGCAATAGGCAAGCTGGAGGGAAATAATGCAAGCTAACTTTTCTGCAGCTTATTTTAGTAGACATCCCTGAAATTGGTGCACAAAGGGTCAGGGAGCATTTTCTGAATTGGAGTGGGTCAGGCCTGGATGGTAGAACAAAGAGCTCGCTAAAAAGGAAATGGGAGGAGGAGGAGGGGAAGGGGAAGAGGAAGAAGAAGAAGAAGAGGAGGAGGAGGAGGAGGAGGAAAAGGAAGATGAAGAAGAAGACAAAGACATATAAGAAAGAAGAAGAAGAAGAAGAGGAGGAGGAGGAGGAAAAGGAAGAGGAAGATGAAGAAGAAGACAAAGACATATAAGAAAGAAGAAGAAGAAGAAGAGGAAGAAGAGGAAGAGGAAGATGAAGAAGACAAAGACATATAAGAAAGAAGAAGAAGAAGAGGAAAAGGAAGAGGAAGATGAAGAAGAAGAAGAAGACAAAGACATATAAGGAAGAAGAAGAAAAAGAAGAAGAAGAAGAGGAAGAAGAGGAAGAGGAGGAAGAGGACAACGATGACGAGGAGGACGAGGAGGACGAGGACGAGGAGAAGAAGAAAAAGAAGAGGAGGAGGAGGAGGAGTTTGCTTGTGCCTCTCGGTCGTCAGCTCTGCCCATCTGCCCAGACACCCCCATTATGGTTCTTTTACCCTCTGCGCATCAACCAAATTCTTTGCGCATGCGCAGAAGGTAAAAGAACCCAAATGGTGGCGACTGGGTGGGTGGGTAGGCAGAACCTCATGCTGTCTTCCTGACAGGAATGAACAAACCAGGAGAATTTCACCCCTGCCCACCAGAGACATCTGTTGGGAAGGCACGATGCCCGGCTCGCGATTCCACTCAGAATAAGCACAGGTGCCAACCAAGTGGCAGCTTAATATGAGAAACTGTAGACGATGGGAAATTACACCTTTTCTATGAAAAGGAGAGAAAGGGAAGAAACCTAAGCATTTGGCGATCAGCCGTGCCAAGTTGATAGCACCTGCTTCATTACAGACTGTCCTCTTTTCGCTTACACATAGCATTATCCTTTTACAAAAAGCCTCTCGCCCTGTATTTTGCCAGATTTACTTCTGCCGTTTTTTTCATTCACAAGTGGACCTTTTCTTAGCTTTGCAGGTTACCTGAAATGGTTTTCCTTTTATACCGGTGATCGAATCAGTTCAGAAATTACAATCTAGGAGTAGATTTGTGCCTATTTCTTTCTTTCGCTCCTCCATGATTTCTCCCTATTGGAGAGCCTTGCGAAGCCATTCTATTCTTAAGTTTTCTGTGAGATTTCTTCAAATCCACCTTGCATATAGAGTGGTACCTCTACTTAAGAACTTAATTTGTTCCGTGACCAGGTTCTTAAGCAGAAAAGTTTGTAAGAAGAATCATTTTTTCCCATAGGAATCAATGTGATAGTAAATAATGTATGCGATTGGGGAAACCACAGGGAGGGTGGAGCCCTGTTTCCTCCCAGGAGATTCCTAGAGAGGCCCCATGGAGGCTTCTTCCTGCCTTTTCCAGCCCCATTTCCTCCCAGGAGATTCCTAGAGAGGCCCCATGGAGGCTTCTTCCTGCCTTTTCCAGCTCCGTTTCCTCCCAGGAAATTCCTAGAGAGGCCCCACGGAGGCTTCTACCCATCATTTCCAGCCCTCTTTCCTCCCAGGAGATTCCTAGAGAGGCCCCACGGAGGCTTCTCTCCACCTTTTCCGGCCCTGTTTCCTCCCAGGAGATTCCTAGAGAGGCCCGACGGAGGCTTCTCCCCATCATTTCCAGCCCTGTTTCCTCCCAGGAGATTCCTAGAGAGGCCTCACAGAGGCTTCTCCCTACCTTTTCCAGCCCTGTTTCCTCCCAGGAGATTCTTAGAGAGGCCCCACGGAGGCTTCTCCCTGCCTTTAGTTTTGGAGGCTTAGGTTTGTAAGTGGAAAATGGTTCTTGAGAAGAGGCAAAAAAAAATATTGAACACCTGGTTCTTATCTAGAAAAGTTCGTAAATAGAGGCATTTGTAGGTACAGGTACCACTGTAATTGTTCTTTTGGATCTTGAATCCTGCTCCGTTCCTGTGCTAACTTGTGGTGATTTCTGGCAATGTAGAAAATGTCTATTAAGCTAAGTAACTGGATAGCAATATCAAAACTTCAGATTTTCTTCTGGTTTGGCAACAGTAGCAATACAACGTGAAGTATATACCACTTTGCAATGCTTTACAGCCCTCTGTAAGTGGTCTGTAGAGTCAGCATCTTGCCATCTCAACAATCAGGGTCCTCATTTGACCCACCTCGGAAAGATGGAAAGCTGAGTCAATCTTGAGCCTGGTTTGAAGATTTGAACTGCCAAATTGTAGTCATCCGGCAGGCAGCAGAAATAGCATGCAGTACTGCACTCTAACCACTGCGCCACCAAGGCTCGGGAGCAATGGCGCGAAAGAGGGATGTTTTCATCTCTTCCTTGTGATCATCACCAAGATTGGTTGATCATTGCAAGGCATGTTGCAAGAGACAGTAAAAAGAATAGTTAGCACTGAAGAGTGACCATTCCTTCTAATGGAGATGTCATCTAGATTGGATCAATTTATGAAACCCGAGATATCTAAAACACCTATCCTATGTAATTTGGGGGGGGGGGGGGTTGTTTTGTTTCTTGACTTGTGCAATAATTTCTCTCTTCCTTTCACCTGCAATGAAGGGAAAAATGCTGAGATAACTTTGATGTGCTTCCACAATTTATTCTGCAAATAATAATAGAAGCCCCCCTTCTTTCCCTCCTTCTCTCCCTTCCTTCCTTCCTTCCTCCCCCTTCCTTCCAACATCTCCTCCTTTGTTCCTTCCTTCCTTCCTTCCTCCCTCCTTCCTTCCTTCCTCCTTCCTTCTCCTTCCTTCCTTCTTTCCTTCCTCTTTCCTTTCTTCCTCCCTCCCTCCTTCTCCTTATTTCCACCCTCCCTCTCTCCCTCCTTCCTTCCTTCCTCCTTCCTTCCTCCTTCCTTCCTTCCTCCTTCCTTCCTTCCTCTTTCCTTCCTTCCTTCCCCCCTCCTTCTCCGTATTTCCTCCCTCCCTCCTTCCTTCTTCCTTCCTTCCTTCGTCCTTCCTTCCTTCCTCCCTGATATTAAATACTTTTATAGCCAACCATCTGGAAAAATCTGTTAAACCTTTATAACTTTGAACATTTTTACTTTTTTTTAAAGTAGCATTTTGATGTTTGGATTTTTTTTTTCCAAAGCCAGATCAATGCCATCTCCAGAAAGTCAACATCATCAAAGATACCAGTCAAAGCCGAGCCCTCTCTTTGATTAAGTACATCAGAAATCTGAGGGAATGTTTAATTCCATTATGACAACTGCATCTGTTTTGAATAAACATTCAAGAAGGCAAAGGTTTTAATCTAAAGTTAGCAGACCACCCTATGTTTAATAATGAAGGAAATACAGTCGGATGACAGTGTAATTTGTTTTTAAGGGAAATGTTTACAAGAAGAAGGTGTGTTTATGTGTGAACTGCTCCAAGTTGAATTACATTCTATACAGATGGCTTCTTCAGAAAGGAATTAGTATTACAAGCCTTATGTGGTTGGAAACGGTGATTGTTCACAAGGGAACAGTGTCAAGGAAAAGAAATATGTATTCTTCCTCCTGGCTCCAACTATGATGAAGGGTTTTTTAAAATAAAATAAAATAGGTTGCCTTAAAAATGGTTGATCTGTAATGCAATTAATTATTTTTCCACCAGGCTGGAGTCAATCCACGCCAGCTGACTCGTGGAAGAGAAGGGAAATGAAACAAATGATAATTAGCTTAAATTATTCCATTTAATTGGGGCTGCTATATAATGCACCATGAAGAAGAAAGGGGTCATATAATAATGTATTAGATGGAGTGATTGCGTTCAGAGGAAGGATGAGAGAGAGAGAGGGAGGGGGACAGAGAGACATAGAGACAAGGAGAAGGAAAGGGGGGGAGAGAGAGAGAGATTTTACTGTTCCTCAATTCAAAATTCATCAAATGCAATCAAATGATCTAAGGATCAGATTTAACACATGTTTGGATTTATTTATTTTTGATGTCTCTGTGCATGTGTGTATGAGAGAGTGAGAATTAGTATATAAGTTTAATGTGTGCCACAAGGCAAACTTCAGAAGTTCTGTTCATGGCTCCAGATTAAAATCAGATAAACTGAATGGATTGACTCCGTATTTGTGATGGCCCCATATTTTTAGATATTTCTCTCTCTCTCCTCTCTCTCTCTTTTCTCTCTCTCTCTTTTCCTCCTCCCTCCTCTTAATGTAGTGGAATGTGTGTGTATAATATTACATGCCAGCTTTAGATACTCTATGCTCAGTAAGCATCATTCTACATGCTAATTGGACTAGCAACTGGATTGTCTTTAATTCTAAAATTGAGTGCCAACTTCCACACAATTGAAAACAAGGAAAGGAAAGGAAAGAAAAGGGAAGGGAAAGGAAGGAAGGGAAAGAAAAGGGAAGGAAGGGAAGGGAAAGGAAAGGAAAGGAAAGGAAGAGAAGAACAGGAAAGGAAAGGAATGGAAAGGAATGGAATGGAACGGAAAGGAAAGGAAGGGAAAGGAAGGGAAGGGGAGGAATGGAATGGAACGGAAAGGAAAGGAAGGGAAAGGAAGGGAAGGGAAGGACAGGCCAGGACAGGGAAGGGAAGGGAAAAGAAAGGAAAGGAAAGGAAGGGAAAGGAAGGGAAGGGAAGGACAGGCCAGGACAGGGAAGGGAAGGGAAGGGAAAAGAAAGGAAAGGAAAGGAAAGGAAAGGAAGGGAAAGGAAGGGAAGGGAAGGACAGACCAGGACAGGGAAGGGAAGGGAAAAGAAAGGAAAGGAAGGGAAAGGAAGGACAGGGAAGGGAAGGGGAGGGAAGGGAAAAGAAAGGAAAGGAAAGGAAAGGAAGGGAAAGGAAGGGAAGGGAAGGACAGACCAGGACAGGGAAGGGAAGGGAAAAGAAAGGAAAGGAAGGGAAAGGAAGGGAAAGGAAGGACAGGACAGGGAAGGGAAGGGGAGGGAAGGGAAAAGAAAGGAAAGGAAAGGAAAGGAAGGGAAGGGAAGGGAAAGGAAAGGAAAGGAAGAGAAGAACAGGAAAGGAATGGAATGGAAAGGAAAGGAAGAGAAGAACAGGAAAGGAATGGAATGGAAAGGAAAGGAAGGGAAGGGAAAGGAAAGGAAAGGAAAGGAAGAGAAGAACAGGAAAGGAAACAAAAGGAAAGGAAGGGAAGGGAAAGAAAAGGAAACGAAAGGAAGAGAAGAACAGGAAAGGAATGGAATGGAAAGGAAAGGAAAGGAAGGAAAGGAAAGGAACAGAAGGGAAGGGAAGGACAAGACAGGACAGGGAAGGGGAGGGGAGGGAAGAGATGGAACGGAAAGGAAGGAAAGGAAAGGAAGGGAAGGGAAGGGAAGGACAGGACAGGAAAGGAAAAGATCCAAGTTGAACAATGCCCCTTTCTCTTCCAACAATTTGCAGTCTCTTCTCAACATTTCGGTGTGGGACAATCACGTCAAGGAAGTGTCCCACTCTGGAATCAAACCTTCTTATTTTGTTCTTACTTTATAAAGAGCATATGGATAATAGTAAGCTCTAAGGATGTGAGACAGTCTTGCAAGGTTTGCACTCATTTTAAGCTGCTTTCCTTTTCTAAGTTAATACATATATGCATCTCTTTTGCTCAACTCGAGCAATCTGACAGAGGCTTTGCTCTATTTTTGTCTAATTCTCTCTAGAACAGAGTGGTGGCAGGCTTTTTTTTTTTTAAACTCTCCTCCAGAGCTGGACAGCCTCCTTGAAGATAGCAAGTTTAAGCTCAATCAAAAATTAAATAAATAAGATGAAAGCAAAATCCACAAAGAAGTATAACGTGCGGAGTGAAAGATGGATCTGCTGGCTGAGAGATATTGGTTTCTTTGGAAAAATATATATAAATTAATAAATGAATGAATGAATGAATGAATGAATGAATAAATAAATAAAGCCCTTGCAAAGCAAGAAGGAAATAAACCCAAATCTTTTCATACCTTGTTCCAGTTGCACCTCAAGTTATATATAGAGCAGATCTCCCACTGCATATCCAAAATAAATAGTGTCTAGAATGCTGGTGAATAATAGCAACAGCCCTTAGGCTTGTATACCACTTAGAAACATAGAAACATAGAAGATTGACGGCAGAAAAAGACCTCATGGTCCATCTAGTCTGCCCTTATACTATTTCCTGTATTTTATCTTACAATGGATCTAGGTTTATCCCAGGCATGTTTAAATTCAGTTACTGTGGATTTACCAACCACGTCTGCTGGAAGTTTGTTCCAAGGATCTACTACTCTTTCAGTCAAATAATATTTTCTCACGTTGCTTCTGATCTTTCCCCCAACTAACCTCAGATTGTGCCCCCTTGTTCTTGTGTTCACTTTCCTATTAAAAACACTTCCCCCCTGAACCTTATTTAACCCTTTGACATATTTAATATATTTTTGTAGGTGAGGTCTCCATTGCTAAGCAGCAGTTGTTAAATGAGTCATACCCCAGTCTATGACATTTTTTTTGTCACAGTTGTCTCAAGGAATTGTGCAGCAGCTGTCCAGATAAGTCAGAGACTCTAACCCAAACTTGTAATCCTCTATATCTATATCTATATCTATATCTATATCTATATCTATATCTATATCTATATCTATATCTATATCTATATCTATATCTATATCTATATCTATATCTATATCCATATCCATCTATATGTAGCCGTCGCAAGTCCACGGAGAGGGGTGGCATACAAATCCAATTAATAAATAAATAATAAATATCTATAAAATCTATATCTATATACCACATGATTTTTGGCAAATCTATATTTTCTTTTATGTACACTGAGAGCATATGCTCCAAGACAAATTCTTTGTGTGTCCAATCACACTTGGCCATTATAAAATTCTATTCTATTCTATTCATCTATATATCTATATATCTATGTATCATATATCTCTATTTACCTATCTATCTATCTATCTATCTATCTATCTATCTATCTATCTATCTATCTCTATTTCTATTTATCTATATCTCTATTTATATCTCTTTGCCCATCCATCCATCCATCCATCCATCCATGGTTGTGTCTAGTCACAAGTTACTGTTTTCAGTCCCTTTGCAACTTTGAATAGTCACTAGGCAAAGGATTATAAATCAAACTAAGAATGGATGAGCTGATATTTGTTGTGTTTATTGTTGAACCAGAATGCTTGTTCTTTTCAACATGCTATTTTAGCTATGTTAAGGTTTATTTTGAGTTACTGCTACAGTAGATATTCAAGGTCCACGAGCAATAAAACCCCATAATATATAAAAATTGTCTAACTGCAGACTTTAGTAGCATTGGAACATCACCTTTTTAGTCTTCTGAACATTTGAATTTCCTCAAAACACAAGGCAGCATTTTCAAACTAGAAAAAAAAAACCATCTTGGAATATGGTTTAGGGATTCACTTTTCTAAATGAAAGAGTGTCCTTGGTCAATATAAATGAGGGTTTAATAATCTCTTAACATAGAGCTTTGTCTTCCACTCCACTTTCATAAACTAAGTACCTTGTCTCATTCTTATGCACAGCTAAGCAAAAATTAATGTAATATTACAAGATCTGACTTTTAAATGTTGCCCAACTTAACAGCCCAACTTAACACCCTGAAAAATGGGATAATAATGATAAATTGCTATGGTTCTCAGGAATAGGCATACAAGCTATTTATAAATGCATGGGATAATTTCATAGCAAAATATGAAAGTATTGTATCAAAATGGATGATATTGTTAGAAATCAAATAATTTCTTTGGAAAAAGTATCTCTTTATTTCTAACTCTTACACACACACTATAATTGGAGCAAGAGCAAAAGTCTTTGATTGCCAGGTATAACTTAATAATTACCAAGTATTATTTACATAATTTATCTTTGGGAAAATATTGGCTAAAACTTGGCAAAACATTTAGCTGTTATAACTAACTCCGTGGGCATGTATTGCTTATATTTGTCTAAAAATATATCAGCTCCAAAGGTGAATATCTAAAATATATTAGTGTTAGCTCCTGGTGTTAAGGTCAGCTTTTCAAACTAAGTGTCACAAATAACTGATCAACTAACTTAACATATTTTGCAAATGCAATTTTTTAAAGTGACCTGATTAAGCAAGTCATGTAATCCAGTTCATAAATTTCTACCAGGTCTCTGGCACAACTTTTCATTCTCATTTATTTTCCCACTTCTTTACGGTAAAGAAAATAAAGTCAAATAATATAAAAACACTGTTCATTTTAAAATACTTGTTCAACAATTTACTTATCTTCAATGATATTTACAGATACTGATAAAAAATAATAGCAGTGATATTTCACTTGAAAATTAAAATCAGGAACCAAATGCCTATATTTCTGAATTTGCAAAGTTTTCAAGTATATTTCATATATCACTTTATGGAAAAAATCCATGTGTACTTAGAATAAAACATTGTGTACATACACCTTAACAATCATTTCTTCAAAACATATGCCTTGGGCTATTTTCTCCAGTTATTTTCCTTGATTATAATACCATTAAAAAGAAAACAAAGCTTTCCCACTGTAATTTACCATTAAAAAAAAAAAGAATAAAGTGTAGAGCAGTATACAGAAAGTTCATGCACTTGTAAAGAAAGTGAATTAAGGAACATATTTGAGCATACATAAACACACACAAATTCAGCTGTTTAACCAGCAAGGTAGTAATCAGACTCATTATCCACAAAACCTGTATGCTTTGAAGCGTCAATCAAGATAATGATCATAAAAGAATAAATGCCCTGGCACAGGAATATATATATATTAGAAGCTGGATGGCATAAAGAATACCTCTTCTGTTAATTATCAAATTACTTCAACAATAGCTGTAAAGAATTCAAATAACCTTGAAGGTAGTATACAGTGAGTGGTGGCTGGTATTAGCTTATTAGCCTTTGGGTGATTTTTCACCCTGTCATCTAACTGTTAATTCTGAAAAGTGTAATATGATTTTATATAAACTACCATTTTGAAAATTTGTTAACCTTTGTGGGACAGAAATCTACTTCCCTCTATCACACTAAGAACAGCTCCAAAGTGTTACTAAACTGACAGGGTACAAATCAGATCAATCAAGATATCATAATGGGTGACACTCAAAACTAAATTTGTGATGTATGTGTGATCTGTTCTATCTGGTGTATCTTCAGTAAGCACTTCACGTTAAATATCACTTTCTAACACATAGGTGTTAAATTTGATTTCATTGAGGGCCACATCAGGATGGTGTTTGACCTTGGAGGAGGGGGCGGGTGTGTGTGGCACAGCCAGCTGACATCATTAGTGTCTGGAGCCCCCAAGTGCTCTGCCAGTGAAAAAGGGCTCTTGAGTTCTATCTTTGCCCATGACTGCCTCCTGCAGCCCTCTGCCAGTGAAAACAGGACTCGGAGGTGCATTTTCAGCTGCAACGGCCTTCTGCAGCCCTCTGCCAGAGAAAACAGAACTCGGTGGTGCCTTTTTGGCTGCAACAGTCTCCTGCAGCCCTTTGCCATGAAAACAGGACTCGGTGGTGCATTTTCGGCTGCAACGGCCTTCTGCAGCCCTCTGCCAGAGAAAACCAGACTCGGTGGTGCATTTTTGGCTGCAACAGCCTCCTGTAGCCCTCTGCCAGAGAAAACAGAACTCAGTGGTGCATTTTTGGCTGCAACAGCCTCCTGTAGCCCTCTGCCAGAGAAAACAGAACTCAGTGGTGCATTTTTGGCTGCAACAGCCTCCTGCAGCCCTTTGCCAGAGAAAACAGGACTCGGTGGTGCATTTTCGGCTGCAACAGCCTCATGTAGCCCTTTGCCAGAGAAAACAGGACTTGGTGGTGCATTTTCGACTGCAACAGCCTCCTGCAGCACTCTGCCAGTGAAAATGGTGGAAAGACTGTCTGCGGTCCTCCCAAACTCTGTTTCTGCTGGCAGAGGCACTATGGGCTGGTCCTTCGCTGTTTCCAGGGCAGTTCTGCAGGCCAGATCTAAGCAGCAGCCACAGGGCTGATCCGGCCTGTGGGCCTTAAGTTTGACACCTCTAAATTAATATATACTGTTTAATGCACATCATTTGAAGACTTTTCAATAGCCAGAACAATTTGATTATGAAAAGAGCTCAAAAGAGTATATATCATGTGACTGGAATGTTATATTTAGAGTTTAATATCAAATGGTTGGAAACTAGGTCTCAGTCTATACTTTAGATTATTTGTATGAGAAAGGGTAATTGTGTTTACACTAATGTACCCACATTATAAAGTTATTTTTTTTTAAAAAAAGACTATACAAAAAAATCACAAAATGAAATTTGTTGACTTGTTTTACCCATCAGGATGAAACTTCATCGCTAAACTTTAAATCAACCTGTTTTTAAAAGGTTTTTTTTAAAAAGGGCGAAAAGATGTTAATTAAATACCAAAACCATTGATAGATTATCTGGTAAGATACCACATACAGAACTCAGATAATTAAACAAATTAATCATTAAAGTGGGAAAAAAAGCCTACATAAAAGTAGAATGTTATACAATTAATTATGATTGCCATCAACTTCTAAATTTTCTCCATTTATCTGGGTCCACCAACCTGATGAGAGATCTTAACATTGAATTTTGCTTCTATAGAAACAGCTTATTTTATCAGAAGAGAAACAAAAAAAATACATGTTACATTTTTTTAGAAATGATGATGATGATGATAATAATAATAATAATAATAATAATAATAATAATAATAATAATAATTATTATTATTATACGAATACGAAATATAAAGATCTAAAAATCGAGCTGCAACGACTCTGGCATAAGCCAGTGAAAGTGGTCCCAGTGGTCCTTGGCACGCTGGGCGCAGTACCAAAGGATCTCAGCGGACATTTGAAAACCATTGTAATTGACAACATCTCCATCTGTCAATTGCAAAAGGCCGCTTTACTGGGATCGGCAAACATAATTCGCCGCTATATCACACAGTCCTAGGTGCTTGGGAAGCGCCCGACTGGTGATGAAATATGAAATCCAGCATAGTGATCTCGTTTGCTGTGTTGTACTGACATAATAACAATAATAATAATAATAATAATAATAATAATAATAATAATAATAATAATAATAATCTGTTTGTTTTCTTCTAAGAGGCATCCCTGCCTTCTTCTCTCCATTGTTCCCAAGAAACTTGGTGATCTGTCTTTTCCCCGCACATTGGAGCCTTTAAAACTACTAGAGGGATTAGCATAGCCCTCCCGAGATATTCCCCTGTCTCGTCGAAACCTATTTGTCTCAATGAAGAATTAATTAAATGCATTATTTTTATTCGAGGGAGAAGCAAATAGTGGAATTCCTTCCTCGACTTGAGCGTGCCGTCCTTCCATGTCCCTTTCACAACTCAGCCTCTGCTCTGCTTTCTCAGAGCCCTCGGGACAGCTCAAGGCCTTTATGTGTCGCAAAGTCAGTGAATCTAACACACCTTTCTCTCCCCTTTTCCAGCCCCTTACTGTTCGCAGCAATGCTTGGATGAATAAGTCCCTATAGATTCAAGGGATTCCTGCTCCAGGCTGGGCACTGAACCAAACATCATTCTGTTCTCTTTAATCATCCAATTTTCTTCGTTTCTCCTTTCATCCCCCTTAATTCCAAACGAACCAAAAATGGAGCATCAAAGCCTCAATAAGTGGCTTTGAAAAGTGGCTCCTATAGACGGACTCTGAGATGTCAAGTTGATTTCCAAGGTAATGGCAGGGATGGGTTTATTGTGTTGGCAAGAGGTCAAAGAGGGGCCTCTCTCTCTCTCTCACACACACACACAAACACACACACACAGAGGCACATATTGGGGAAGAAATCCAAGGAAGGAACTGTTCTGTCAAAGCAGCACCATCTTCCTATCTGAACAGAGCAACAGCTCAAGAGGAAGATAGTGTTCTGGATAAGGAGTGGTTCTGGTTTATTTTTATTTTTTTCCCCTTGCAAGGCTAGCCACACTCATCTACTTTCCCAATGGATTGCGTGGTTCAGTGGTTAGAGTGCAGCACTGCAGACTACTTCTGCTAGCTGCTGGTTCAGCAGTTCAAACCCCACCACCGGCTCAAGGCTCACTCAGCCTTTATTTATTCATTCATTCATTCATTCATTCATTCATTCATTCATTCATTCATTCATTCATTCATCCATCCATCCATCCATCCATCCATCCACCCACCCACCCACCCACCCACCCAGTTATTTATTTATTTATTTATTTATTCATTCATTCATTCATTCATTCATTCATTCATTCATTCATTTATTTATTTATTGGATTTATATGCCGCGCCTCTCCCTGGACTCGGGGCGGCTAACAACAGTGATAAAAACAATATATAGCAATCCAATAATAAAACAACTAAAAACCCTTATTTATAAAACCAAACATACCATGCATAAACTGTAGAGGCCCAGGGGGAAAGAACATCTCAGTTCCCCCATGCCTGACGGCAGAGGTGGGTTTTTAAAGAGCTTACAAAAGGCGAGGAGGGTGGGGGCAGTTCTGATCTCTGGAGGGAGTTGCTTCCAGAGGGCCGGGGCCTCCACAGAGAAGGCTCTTCCCCTGGGTCCTGCCAAACGACATTGTTTAGTTGATGGGACCCGGAGAAGGCCCACTCTGTGGGACCTAATCGGTCGCTGGGATTCATGCGGCAGAAGGCGGTCCTGGAGATAGTCTGGTCCGGTGCTTTCCATCCTTCCGAGGTGGGTAAAATGAGGACCCAGATTGTTGGGGGCAATATGCTGATTCTTTTAAAACCGATTAGAGAGGGCTGTAAAAACACTATGAAGTGGTATATAAGTCTATTTGCTATTGCTAAATGCTAGCAACATTCAGCCTGCATTGAGCATATCGGTAGTGACGGGCAACGGTGGTTCAAAGAAATGGTAGGAATGGCAGCGTGAGGCTCCACCCACCCACTTGGACGCCACCGTTTTCCTCTTTTTAACCCTCTGCCCATGTGCAGAGCGTCCTGTACATGAACAGAGTGTGGAAAAGCACATACTTCAAAACCGGAAGGGAAGATAAGTAGATTTCACCACTGAGAAGGAGTAGTAATCAATGGTTACTGATAAGTAAGATTTCACTTGCTGATTGGTTGGTGAGTTGAATTGGTAAACAGAGAATTACAGTGGTACCTCTACTTACGAACTTAATTTGTTCCATGACCAGGTTCTTAAGTAGAAAGGTTGGTAAGAAGAAGCAGTTTTTCCCGTAGGAATCAATGTAAAAGCAAATAATGTGTGCAATTGGGGAAACCGCGGGGAGGGTGGAGGCCCTGTTTCCTTCCAGGAGATTCCTAGAGAGGCCCCATGGAGGCTTCTCCCTCACCTTTTCCGGCCCTGTTTCCTCCCAGGAGAATTCTAGATAGGCTCCACGGAGGCTTCTCCCTGCCTTTCCTGGTTACAGTTTTGGAGGCTCAGGTTTGTAAGTGGAAAATGGTTCTTGAGAAGAGGCAAAAAAATCTTGGACACCCGGTTCTTATCTAGAAAAGTTCATAAATAGAGGCCTTTGTAGGTAGAGGTACCACTGTACTTGTTTTTCCCCCACCTGAGTCGTACTGAATGTAGATGCATCGATATCTTGGGGTTCTTCCTCTTGGTGGGTGAGTGCTTGCAAGGGTGCATCAGTGGATGTTCTCATATAAAGCAACTTCTCTGGAATCCAACCTTCCTTCCTTCCCTCCCTCCCTCTCCCCTTCTCTTTTAACAGAATAGTTTATGCAATTAACTTCCCAAGGAAAAGAGTGAACTATTGTTCCTGAACAGTCCCCGCGCCAATTGCTTGCCAAGTCACTGTCATTACCAGTATTTAACTCATTACTTTGTCAATCCCTTTGCCATCCATTGAAGAAAGAAAAAGGGCCCTTTTTGTACAGCCAAACTCTTTTTAGCATTCAACAGGCCAACCCCTTTTAAGCCCAGATGTGAATATGCCTGTTTGCTTTAAACTGAGCAACCAGAACAAATTACAGAAATGGCCACTCCCCTCACCCTCCACCCCCCTTTTCCCCCTGCCATTGGCAGATCTGGATTCATACCAGATTATTAAAATTATTAAAAATAAAACAAAACATTATCAATTTCAACAGCAGAGAAAGACAGGACATGGGGTGAGGAGACATTGGATAGAAAATGGTCAGATACGAGACAGACAGAGAGAAAGGGAGATAGAGAGAGAAATATTGATAGAGATAGATAGATAGATAGATAGATAGATAGATAGATAGATAGATAGATAGATAGATGATAGGATAGAGATAGATAGATAGATAGATAGACAGACAGATAGACAGATAGATGATAGAGATAAATAGATGATAGATAGATAGATAGATAGATGATAGATAGATAGATAGATAGATAGATAGATAGATAGATAGATAGATAGATAGATTAAGATAATGGGTTTTAGTCATAGTTTTAATTACTAGATTTGTATTTATATTGTTTTTATTGTTGTTGTGAGCCACCCCGAGTTTCCAGAGAGGGGCAGCATACAATTCTAATTCTAATTATTATTATTATTATTATTATTATTATTATTATTATTATTATTATTATTATCATTATCATCATCATCATCATCATCATCATCATCATCCCTCTGGAGACTTTTTGAAAACCAAAGCATATTCCCAGAGCCTCTGTGTGAGCTAAATATTAGCTGGCTGGCACACATATGCATGTTAAAACTGAACAAGGGCAACAGCTTGCATGCCACCAGATATGCCTCCACGTGCCACCTGTGGCACCCGTGCCATAGGTTTGCCATCACTGTCCTAGAGTGATATAATTATTTCTCTACCAGGGTTTTGTTTAGTTCCAATGTGTCCCTTTTACTAAGTCCTTCGAAGACCACAGAACCTGACATTTCATCTGTGCCTGAATTCTAAGCAAAGATTGGATCTAGTTAATACTTCGGTGGGAGACCAATCAGGTTTCTAGGCTAGTTTGGAAAGCTAAAAGGCGATGGCAAACTAATTCTGTCCTGTTAGGAAGAATACAGTAAGGCTACATCATGGTGTCACCATAATGCACTTAACTAAGAGATTATCTCAACCATTGCTCAGTCACCTTTGTTTCCCCCTCTAGCTACTTTGCAAAAATGCATTGAGCGCTCTCCAGGGTGCTGATTGTGATTTACTAGAATCAGTGTGACATAGCCAATGCGATCCAACTTATCTGCTCTGTCATGTCTTGATTGATTATATATGACATATCTGATGGGGTCAGGCTTATTCAATTGTGATCCGAACTGACTTCTTTGGCTTGCCTATCTTTGCTTAAGTGTGATTTATTTCAACTTGAATCTGAGTGACTCATCTTGACTCGTCTTAGGGGATTTGTTCCTTCAGGAAGTGAGATAGAAATACAATCTGATCCCGAGGAATGATGTCTCTTCTTATAAGAAGCAGGTATCAGCTTGATATAGAAACTGATGTCAAGTTAACTACAACAGATCCAATTAGGGTTATGTTTTAACAATGGAAAGGGAAAGTGTTATTACATAAGAACAAAAGAAAATAAGAAGAGCCCTGCTGAATCGGGCCAAAGCCCATTGAGTCCAGCATTCTATGTCACACAGTGGCCCACAAATTGTACATGGGGATCTTGAGCAGAAAGAGAAGGCAAAATCCTCCCTTTCAGTTGACCCCCCACAAACGGTACCCAAGGGAAACCTGCCTGCCTCAACCAATATAGAACCAACACATGGATATATGTTTCAATAACCACAGATACACTTGGCATCCATGAATTTGTCTAATCCTGCCTTGAAGCTATCATGATCTCCTCTGGAAGTGAATTCCATAAACCAAGGACCCTCTGGATGAAGAAATATTTCCCTTTGTTTGTTCTCACTTTCTCACCTATGAGCTTTAGGGAGTGCCCCCTCGTCCTAGTATTGTGTGATAGAGAAAATAATTTTTCTCTATCCATCTTTTCTATCCCGTGCATGATTTTATACACTTCGATCAAGTCACCTCTTAAACACCATCTGTCAAGGCTGAAGAGACCAAGGCGTTGCAACCTGGTTTCATAAGGGAGGGGCTCTATTTCTTTGATCATTCTTGTTGCCCTTTTTTACACCTTTCCAATTCCATTATATCCTTCTTGAGGTGGTGTCATTACTATTATTAAAACTATTCAGTGAATCTGGGAAAAGACTCCAAAAGGTTCTTTCGCAAGGAGAAAGACATATTTCTCCTCCATTTTGATCAAAGTTAAACCACTGGGTGTGTGGTAAGGAATGTGCAAATCTTTTTATTACGAAGATCTGATTTAATGCCTTCGAATCAATCAAATGCCTTCCAAACGTTGGATTGATTCAATAAAACTACATGTGCTAAAGCTCATCTTTTTAGCACATACACTTTTATCAATTGTTGGGATTTTTTTGAGTCAGCATTCTAAAACAAGATTTGGAATTGACTTAGTGGCATGAACTGGAGTGAATTTACATCCTGATTCAAATGGAACCTTTCTACAAGAGTCGCCCAGAAAGTAATGCACCACATTCCCCCCCCCCCCCCCCCAGCCTACAGTAATGGAACAAATGTGAAACTTTAGATATACATTATTTGAATTGTCAGGAGTTCATTGTATAAATTTTGTGTTTCTTCAGACAGATAGCGTACCTGCAGAAGTGTTTCGAAGTGGTGTTTGTAAATTAAGTACGTTAAAAGCAGTGTGTCGTTGTTGAATTTCTCACTGAGGAGAAAGAAACTGTTGGGAACATTCACAAATGTTTGTGTACAGTTTATGGAGAATCTGCAGTCGACAGAAATACTGTTACTTGCTGGGCACAGAGGGTGAGGCCATTACAATGCAGAAATGGCTTTGTGACCAGAACAAGGAGTGGTACCGACAGGGCATACACACCCTTGTGTCTCACTGTAAGAAGGCCATAGAATGGGACAGAGATTACCTAGAAAATTAGGGAATGCAGAAGAAACATCATTCTTTCTTTAGTGTAAATTTAATTGTGTTCAATAAATAACTGTTGAAGATAAAAAATGTGGTGCATTAATTTCTGGGTAACCCTCGTTGATTTGTTCACCCCTGCTGTGAATCTGCCTAATACCAATTCAAATTTCCTGATTGTGCAAAAGTTTTTCTGTTCTTCATATTTAAGAATCCATGAATCCGGACTAGGGAATATATATATTCCAACCTAATCATGGCCAATCTTTTACTGAAATGAGCAACGCATTTATTTCCCATGATGCTAAACAAGCCATATTTAAAATATGCTTACTCTGTTAAATAGGGTTAAAATGAGAGAGATCTCATTCTTTACATTACAGCAGAATTAATTGATGTGTTTAATCAAAGAGATGCTACTTGGCAACCACATAAAGCATCTATCCTCTTGAGATCCTCTGAACAATATTGGTAGACGGACTGCCTTTAAACAAACACGAAAGACACATTAACAGGCAAAACATTCTTGGATCGGAGCTCCGTTGGTGTTATTTTTATGTTAAAAATATATACAATTTGCAGCCCAAAACTGTCTTCTTTTGCATGGGTTATGAAATCCAACAGGGAATATAGTATGTGATGCTGCAAATAAGTGGGGGAACTACTCTGAATATTTGCTAAAGAAGAAATAAAACAATTAATTAGTCTATTAATTACATGGTAATTTTAAACATTTACAGAACAATATTGCTGTATGGAATGATAATATTTAATTTAATATTATGTGTGTGTGTGTGTGTGTGTGTGTGTGTGTCACATGTTTTTTTGCTGAATTTGAAAATTAAGGGAGACTAGGATAGATCTATTTCGGCCTTATTTTTGCCTCATCAGCTAGCCATATCCACTGGGACTTGAACCTGCAACCTTTGCCTTGTAAGGCAGAGAATTATCAACTTCAATACATTAGACCACTTGTTGTTCCCAAACGTTTTCAGTACACCACCCCCTTGGTGCTACAAGCTCATCCTCACTGCCTCCCTCTGGTGGGTGTGGCTTGATGGTCAGATGATCACATGGGCGTGGCCAACTTATAAAATATGGTGAAACTCACTTAACAACGCACTAGCAGGTTTGACATGGGAAGATGTTATAACTATTTGTGAAGAAAAAACTGGTCACATATGCACATGAATGAAAATGATAAAAGCTCAGGTTTTTAGGTTTCTAAACGTACAGAAACTATGAAATATAATACACTCCTGATACATTAAGACAGCTTCATTTGTCAGCCACAAAACCGAATAAAAATCTTTCTTGTTCTCAACTTCACGCAGAAGTAATTACAGTGATCCCTCGATTGTCGCGAGGGTTCTGTTCCAAGACCCCTCGCGATAATCGATTTTTCGCGATGTAGGGTTGCGGAAGTAAAAACACCATCTGTGCATGCACGCCCTTTTTCCATGGCCGCGCATGCGCAGATGGTGGAGTTTGCATGGGCGGCGGGGAAACTCGGATCTTCGTCTGCTCGCTGCTGCTGCCCACGCAAAGGGGAAAGCCCGATTCGGCTCCTCACTGCTGCCGCCGAGCAGATCAGCTGCTGGGCGGCCGCGGCAGCAGCGAGCAGACGAAGATTGGGGTTTCCCCGCCGCCCACGCAAAGGGGAAACCCCGGCTCCTCGCTGATGCCCCCGCCCTCCCGCCGCCCACTGCCCGCCGCCCGCCAGCAAGAGGGGGAGAGATAGAGAAAGAGAGAGAAGGAAAGAAAGAGATGAGAGAGGGAGGAAGAGAGTGTGAGAGAGGAAGAAGCAAGATAGAGAAAGAGAGAGAGAAAGAAAGATGAGAAAGGAAGGAAGAGAGTGATGTCATCGGGTGGGAAAAATCGCGATATAGCGTTTCGCGAAGATCAAGATCGTGAAACTCGAGGGATCACTGTATTTCTTTCAACAAGTGACTTCTGCAATAATTTATATATGCAAAAAATAAAAACACCCACCAGAATGCAAATGCATCATGTGAACTGTATTCCATGGAATAGCTAGATGTACAAATACCAGAAAGCTATAAAACATATATGCATCTCACTGCAGAAACACAAAGGAACTTGAATTGGTATCTACCTGGGATTGCACATGGGTATAGTTCCATTGAATTTAAAAAAAAAATTACAAAGCATTTTTAACAATCACTGAGCAAGGAGACAATTCTGGGGAAGAGCCAAGTTATTTTAAGGCCTGCTCTTAATGGGACAGGATGTAGACAACTACTACTTCTGTTCCCTTATGACTGTGCCCTTCGCAACCACTGCCTTCATCCTCGAGGGACTGCAAATAACTTTAAGGAAAGTGCACTCAATTCAACATCCCTTTGGGCAAGTGGCTCGCTGTTCTTTTCCCCAACAGCCTTTTTCTTCACTCCAGGGTTACAAGCACGTGGCAACCTTTGGAGACTCTATAGCAGTTATCTCTTGAATACTGTTTTAAACTTCTCCCCCCCCCAAATAAAGCTTCATTTCACTTCCTGCTTGTTCGAAAGTCTTGCGGCCCACCCAGCCACCGCTCTGCTCCACCCCATCTGACCTGTCACCCCAAAACTGTGTCTCATTGCAAGACTGGCATCTTACTGGAGTTCAAGAGCCCAATGTGTCTGTCGGCTTCTCTTTAGGGAAAAAGCAATAGCAATAGCATTCAGACTCATATGGGGCTTCACAGTGCTTAACAGCCCTCTCTAAGCAGTGTACAGAGAGCCAGCCTATTGCCCCCAAACAATCTGGGTCCTCATTTGACTGACCTTGGAAGGATGGAAGGCTGAGTCAACCTGGAGCCTACTGAGATTCGATCTGCTGAAGTGCTAACAGTGGGTGATCAGCAGAAGTAGCTTGCAGTACTGCACTCTAACCACTGCACCACCGAGGCTCTATAAAAAGCTTGAAAATACATTAAAAAGCTTGAAAATACAGAAACTCATCTCGCAAGGGTGAGCAATTATCAATCTGCATTGGTTGCCGATCAGTTTCCGGTCACAATTCAAAGTGTTGGTTATGACCTATAAAGCCCTTCATGGCATCAGACCAGAATATCTCCGGGACTGCCTTCTGCCGCATGAATCCCAGTGACCAATTAGGTCTGACAGAGTTGGCCTTCTCCGGGTCTCGTCGACTAAACAATGTCGTTTGGTGGGACCCAGGTGAAGAGCCTTCTCTGTGGCGGCCCCGACACTCTGGAACCAACTCCCCCCAGATATCAGAGTTGCCCCCACCCTCCTTGCCTTTTGTAAGCTCCTTAAAACCCACCTCTGTCGTCAGGCATGGGGGAATTGAGATTTTCCCTTTCCCTTAGGCTTATAAAATTTATGCATGGTATGTCTGTATGTATGATTGGTCTCTTAAATTAGGGTTTTTAAATTAACTTAAATATTAAATTTGTTTATATTGTCTTATTATTGTTGTTAGCCACCCCGAGCCTACAGAGAGGGGAGGCATACAAATCTGATAAAAAAATAAACTAAATAAATAAACTTCTTCCAGCAAGAAGAGTTCCTATATTTTCAAGCTTCTTTCCTAAACATACCAGCCACCCCCTCGTCCATTTAGCACACACCCCCACTGCCACCATTGTCTCTTAGCACCCCCCCCCCCTAAATAATCCCACCACCCCCAGGGGGTGGTACATCCCAATTTGGGAACCACTGCATTAGACTTCTGAAAATTCTTCTTTCGTGTAATAATATTGCCATATTCACATTTACAGCAAGTGCCCTTTATCTGGGATCAATCAAAGCAAAACACGTTAAAGAATAATTAAATGACTCCCATTATAATCTAGTGCCTGTCATATCCAGCTAGAATGAATTGGGGATATCTGTCAGCTAATGGCAATGCTTCCTTTCCTGCATATTACACTGGTAATATTCCTCTGGCAAGGAACATTTCCAAGTGGTTAATCAATAATTTCAATAATAGTTTTGTTAGTAACGTTGGACGTACAGCTGTTGATATTGTAATTGCATTGACTTTGAGGTGAACTATTGACAGCTATTGTTTTTCATTATTTCTAAGTCAACAGAATATTGGACACAAATTAAGAAATGGGCTCAGGACTCTGTCCATCTGTTTGTCCATCAGCAGGAGAACTGTTTAAAAACAGAATGGGATGGGTGGGTGGGTTGTTTTTGGTTTTTTTTGGGGGGGCGGGGGCAAAGCTGGAAAATGAACAATTGTGTTTGAAAATGGACCAGCGGCAGGCTAAAATCCTCCAGTGCCTCCTTATGGTAAAGGCATGTTGCAAATTGTTCCTCATGAATAAAAATATGCTGATATATACTGATATATATATATACTGAAAATGATATACTAATATACTGATCCCCAATAGTTCAGCAAAGTTCTTTCCTAATTATGTTACTTGGAATTAGATCCACTTTCCCAAGAAGAAATGGCATATGCTGAGTCATGAGTCATTTTAATAATTATTTATTGAATATCTCCTAGGGGCCTGGCTAAACCATTAAGCCATGAAAACAGTTTTCAAATTATAATTTGAACTGGATTCACACATTATTCTAAGACAACCGAGCAATATAATCAAATAATATAGCCAGGATGAGTTAACTTAGACAGTAGACTGTATGACAGCATCTCAATAAGAGGAGAGAAAAAAAATAACCCTATTTTTGAAATTTAATTTTGGTTAGGATGCATAGCCTCCCACACAATTTACTATATTTTACTTCTATGGCTTTAACACAGCTTTCACTATAGGTTGGTGATACAATAGATCAGAATAAACATGATAAATCAGACAGCTACTAGGATTAAGCAGGGGGGGCATAAGAAAATGAAATTATCTTCACAATTTTTAATTGAAATATAGCTAAGAGCTCATATCTTGCGAATCATGTTGGTGTCTGCAGTGATTAAAATGCTTCAACATGCTAATAACTGATATTATGCATTTATGCCCAAAGTATTGACTATTAAATTACCGTATGCATAAAAATCAGAATTCAATGTGCATTACAGCAAATCCTACCAAATATAAGTGCTCCAGAGAATTAATTCTGTGCATCTTTAACTGCACTGAATAAATTGCTAACAAGTATTAAATTAACTGCTACAATCAAATGGCCCCATTTACACTAATGACAGATACAATGTTTGGCATTTCAATGCGAGCCCTTCCCATGAAGGAAATTTGGAGTTGAGCACTCCAACTGTGCCTCTGGAAAATTTCCTTCTAACAAATAGGTGGAAAAAAAATGCCATTGTAGTGGGCAAGTTTTGCTTTGTCACATTTTAGAATAAGCAAATTGCAGGTGTAGGGTTGACCTCCTGAGGTTTGTTAACAAACTTCAGAGCCTCTTAAATATTATGCATAAACTTTAAGTGAGTTATTAGCTAAAGGAGTCCCCATGGATTTTACTCCACTAGTCATTGTCGGTTTTAGGGGTGTCTGGAGATATTTTTGCAGTCATGTGGCCAAGATGACATCCCAGAGCATGTTACCTTCTCACTGAAACGGTATCTATTTACCGTATATTTTGGAGTATAAGACACACCTTAGTTTTGGGGGAGGAAAACAAGGGAAAAAGGCATCTGCCTCACAGCAATTTGCCAAACAGAAAACAGAACAAATTATCTTTCTTTCTTTTCTTTCTTTCTTTCTTTCTTTCTTTCTTTCTTTCTTTCTTTCTTTCTTTCTTTCTTTCTTTCTTTCTTTCCTTCCTTCCTTCCTTCTTTCTTTATCCATCCATCCATCCATCTATCTATTATCTATCTACGTACCTACCTACCTACCTACCTACCCACCCGACCCACCCACCCTCTGAGGTCCTGCCAACCAACATTGTTTAGCACAGTGTTTCCCAACCTTTTTTGAGCCGCGGCACATTATTCATATTTTCAAAATCCCGGGGAACACTGAAAGGGGGGGGCGGGGCGGGGGGGGAGGGCTAAAGAAAAGTTTGGACAAAAAAACCCTCTCTCTTCCTCCCTTTCGCTCTATTTCTCCCTCTTTCTCTTTTCCTTCCTTCACTTCTTTCTCTCTCTCCATCCCTCTTTCTTTCTCTTTTTTGCTCTCTTTCTCTCTCCCTCCTTCCCTTCCTCTATGTCTTTCTCTCTCCTTTGCTCTCTCTCTCTCTCTCTCTCTGTCTCTCTTGCTATCTCTTTCTTGCTTTTCTCTCTCTCTTGCTCTCTCTCTCTCTTTCACTGTCTTGCTATATGTCTCTTTCTTTCTCTTTGCCTCTCTTGCTATCTCTCTTTCTTTCTCTTTCTCTCTCTCTGTCTCTCTTTCTTTCTCTTTCTCTCTCTCTCTGTGCCTCTCTTGCTAAGTCTCTCTTTTTCTCTTGCTATGTCTCTCTTTCTTTTTCTCTCTCTCTGCCTCTCTTGCTATGTCTCTTTCTCTGCCTCTTTCTTGCTCTGTCTCTCTCTCTCTGCCTCTCTTGCTATGTCTCTCTTTCTCTCTCTCTCTTTCTCTGCCTCTCTTTCTTGCTCTGTCTCTTTCTCTGCCTCTCTTGCTATGTCTCTCTTTCTCTCTCTCTCTGCCTCTCTTATATGTCTCTCTTTCTTTCTCTCTCTCTCTCTCTCAGCTGACTGCAAGCGGGAGCCCTGACGGCGGCAGCTGGACGTGGTGCTGGACACCGTATATGCCAGGCCCGCAGCGCCAGCATGTACGACGTCTAGCAGCACGTCCAACCGCCACCGTCAGGGCTCCCGCTTGCAGTCAGCTGAGAGAGAGAGAGAGCGCTCCCTCTCGCCGCCGCCATCTCCCCACGACTGCCTGCGGCCACTGCGGCCGCCCCCCGCTCCCATCGCCAGTGCCCTCCCGCCGGGCCACAAAGAAAACTTGCCGTCGACGCAGGAGAAGCTCCAGCTGGGCGGGGCGCTGCCGGTACTTCCTCTTGGGGCTCCCGCTCGCAGCTGTCAACCGGCTCCTGCTCGATGCCGCGGTTTTCGGCGCTCTCCTGCTGGGTCCCAAAGAAGGAAGGCGGGGAAAAGGCGCGAAGAATAAAGCTCTCCTTCTTCCTGCCTTCCTTCTTTGGCTTTTATCAGAGTAAAACACAGATTGGCCTTCTGTAGCTTTCTTTTACCACCCCACAAAACCCTTTACATTTGGAATTCAAATTAATTAAATACTACTGCAACACTGCATTTCCTCAAGAACTCCAAGTAATATGTCAAGTTTTACCAGCCGGAAGAAAGGCATTTAACAAACACAGCAGTGCTATGATTGGCAAACTGTTTTGACAAATGACAAAACCCATGGGTTTTATCCATCTCTCAAAACTTGTTCCTAGCAAACCCTGGTTCACTGTCCATCTTAAGCAAATATTAATTCTGATCCATGCTTCCATTCTGCCTACTCAAGCCTGATCAATTGTCTTAAGTGACCTCTATTTGAATATTTAACAATCTCCAAGTAAGTCCCAGCCAACAAACTGAGAACCCCTTATAAGTCGTTGTAACTTTGTAAGACAACTATATGCTACAATGAAGTGAAGAAATAAAGATTTTAACAAGAAAGGCATTTCTTAGAAAAATAAAAATCTGGATGCCGGCTACTTTTCTCCAGGTGATCTTGAAGGTCTTATGAATTTTATTCTTCTGAGATTTATCAATGACCTTTACAATCTGAATTTCACATGATATAATTACTAGGTCTGAGGGATTACAACTAAGCTTCATCAGAAAAGAAAGATATATCTGAAGGGTATGCTATCCTAATATACCCTGAAACCTTGAGTGATAAATCTAAGATGTGAAAACAAAGTGGAATGTACTTAAAATATAGATACTTAGAACTTTGGCCTTTTGTTGATTGCTTATTGTGTGATCACTAACCGTGGCCTCCCTATCAATATGGAGGAAGCGATGGGAGATAGTATACCAGCTTTTTCCATAAATCTCAATTATTCTAAAGGGGCCTTCAACAAATCCATTTTTCTAAAACCTTTTTAAAAGACTAAGCTGCAAAATCCCAAAGGAAGAAGGATTCCAAACACAAATTGCTTAAGTACAAAGTATCAGCACAATAGTTTCTTTGCTAATTTAGCACAGGAAATCTAGCATCGGACTGTGGTGCAAATGGATTCATTATTTTTTTTTGTGGTGTAAACCTTCATGAATAACATGATATGTGACTTATCATGTTTTTCTGGCATGGCCCAGACCTTCAGGTGAATGCTAATTAAATGCAAAAGGGTACACCTGCAATTGTACACATTCAACGGCAATCAAAATGAAGGTGTAATATTGCCCATGTTTCACCAACACTCCGCAGTCTGCATTGGTTGCCGATCAATTTCCGGTCACAATTCAAAGTGTTGGTTATGACCTTTAAAGCCCTTCATGGCACTGGACCAGAATATCTCCGAGACCGCCTGCTGCCGCACGAATCCCAGCGACCGATTAGGTCCCACAGACTGGGCCTTCTCCGGGTCCCATCAACTAAACAATGTCGGTTGGCGGGCCCCAGAGGAAGAGCCTTCTCTGTGGTGGCCCCGGCCCTCTGGAACCAACTCCCCCCGGAGATTAGAACTGCCCCTACTCTCCTTGCCTTTTGTAAGCTCCTTAAGACCCACCTTTGTCGTCAGGCATGGGGGAACTGAGACATCTCCCTTGGGCATTTACAATTTATGAATGGTATGTCTGTATGTATGTTTGTTTAGAAAATGGGTTTTTAAAAAATATTTTAAATAGTAATTTAGATTTGTTGTAAATTGTTTTCACTTTGTTGTGAGCCGCCCCGAGTCTGCGGAGAGGGGCGGCATACAAATCTAAATAATAAATAAATAAAATAATAAATAAGGTGGAAATAGAAGTTAGGGATGGCCAAAATATTGGCAGCAGGATTATTGGTAGAACAATGTCAACAATTTTGAAATTTTTTAGTATACTTATAGGTGAAAAAGTGACAGAGCCTGGGGATGGAATTAAGGGAGGAATCAGCCTAGAATAATTATGTAGTCACAAAAGGACTAAGTCCAACCCCTCTTCCAAAAGACCAAAAATGGGATACTCCTCTTGAATTCTGCTAACCCTTACCTAGCACCAATTAAGGGCTGACTATTAGTCAAGTAGATTCCTGGACATAGACATGAAAAATAAATCAATTTAATTTGAAATTAAGGTGTGGTTTTGGTCTTTTATGCCTGACGATATTACAATTAGTATGTTCATTGCCTATTATCTCCTAAGCACCATACAGAATGCTTAGGAGCATTAAGTCTCTAAAAAGTCCAAAAATAGGGTACAGTAAGCAATGCCCTACTAGAAAGGCACTTATCCATCTGAACCTGGTCATTGAGACAGGCCCTCTTAATAGCAATATCAATAGCACTTAGACTTATATACCACTTCACAGTGCTTTACAGTCCTCTCTAAGCAGTTCACAGAGTTAACATATTTCCCCCAAGAATTTGGGTCCTCATTTTACCCACCTTTGAAGGATCAAAGGCTGAGTCAACCTTGAGCCTGGTGAGATTCAAACTGCCAAATTGCAGGCAGGCAGCAGAAGTAGCCTGCAGTACTGCACTCTGACCACTGTGCCAACATGACTCTTAAAATCTCCCTCCCCATATAAATCTGGGGATGCAGATGAGATAGCAGGTATTTGGTGCAGCATCTCATCTTAGACTATGTTCCAGAAATAAATATATTCTCCCCTTTCTGCAATTCCAGAAACTAGAAATTAAACAATTAACAATTACAATTGTTTTATCTCAACATGGTTTTGTCCCAGCTGAGAGACTGCAAGTGTTTCATATAACTTTTTATTTGAGGAATATCTTTGCTTTTTATGATTATTATTATTTTTAAAGAAAATTGTTATAGTTCTAATTGATTTTTTTTCTTTTTGCATTTTGGTCTTTGGGTTAAAATTGAGTGTGATGTCTGTGAGAACTATGTTTTTGTTTTCATTTTTGGAAATGTTATTCACCACCAACTCTATAGGAAAGAGTTACAAGTAGTTTAAAATAAATAAAAGGAAGGGTGGGCAGATGGACATAAACTGCATTAAATAATGGTATACATCCTATGTTTAATGATGATGCAAATCCTTTCTCAATCTATCTGTCTTCAGATTGTCTTAAGTGGAAGCATCACATACATGGAGTATTTCCAGACAAATTATATACATAAGATGCACATAATTAAACACCTTTTTGACTCCATCCCTAGAGAAACGTTCTGGAGGACATTGCTTTATTTACCCATAGAAGAGGCTTGACTTTGTTTAATTAAGATTTTGCAAGAACACAGTGACTGCAATGCCTTAATTAACACAGAAACATAGGCTAGATGTGCTATTTGTAGACATCCCTGAAAATATCTAATCCAGAAAGTGGAAACTCTTGACAATTCTGCTGTTCAACATTTATGTATGTTGACTAAATGTGCTTTTGCAAAAGGCAACTGGACTTTCTTGTTTTTCTCCACAGAGGGGGAGAGATGCAACCTCATCTATCTCCAGTCTACAACACAGTCCTTTCAGCAGTTCCAAGAAGGCTCCATACCCAGTTGCACTGCTCAGATGAACCTAAGGACACAGATAAATCTCCAGGTGATTTTAACGACCAGCTAAAGGAATGCAAATGGACAGCTGTCTGCAAGGAATATCAGTACTTCCATTCCCCACCATCCAGAAGCAAAACATCATCAAAGAAAAACCAGAAAGTCTAGTTGTCTCTTGAACAGAAAGCATATGCACCAAAGACAAATTCCTTGTGTAGCCAATCACACTTGGCCAATAAAAAATATATTCTATTCTATTCTATTCTATTCTATTCTAGTCTAGTCTAGTCTAGTCAAGTCTAGTCAAATCTAGTCTAGTCTTAATTCCTCCATTCCATTCCATTCCATTCCATTCCATTCCACTCTAGTCTAGTCTAGTCTAGTCTTAATTTCTCTATTCTATTCTATTCTATTCTATTCTATTCTATTCTATTCTAGTCTAGTCTAGTCTAGTCAAGTCTAGTCTAGTCTAGTCTAGTCTTAATTCCTCCATTCCATTCTACTCGTCTAATCTAGTCTAGTCTAGTCTTAATTTCTCTATTCTATTCTACTCTATTTTGTTCTGTTCTGTTCTGTTCTAGCCTAGCCTAGCCTAGCCTAGCCTAGCCTAGCCTAGCCTAGCCTACCTTACCCTAGCCAGGCCTAGCCAAGCCTAGCCTCAAATAGTCTAAAAAAGCACCTTTGGGACAACTATGAACTGGATGACTGAGAATCTCCTTAGATATCTATGGTCACCATCTTTAAAAAAAACAGAATATCTCATACACACACACATTATCCTAAATTAAAAATGGAAATCTGTGCTTCTCTCTGCAGATGATATAACCACTCTGCCCTTAACTCAGCCTGACCTTAGAAGAAGCCTACAGTTTAGATCAGATTATTTCAGGGAAGAAAATGTATGATAAATAATTCTAAAACAAAATTCATGTTATTGGTATCATTCTTTTGAGGGATTTATGGGCCACTAACATCAATAGAGGGACATGGTGGCTCAGTGGCTAAGACACTGAGCTTGTTGACCAGAAAGTCGGCAATTTAGCAGTTCGAATCCTTAGCACCGCATAACGGGGTGAATTCCTGTTACGTGTCCCAGCTTCTGCCAACATAGCAGTTCGAAAGCAGATTAAAAATGCAAGTAAAAAAATAGGGACCACTTTAGTGGGAAGGTAACAATGCTTTGTGCATCTTTGGTGTTTAGTCATGCTGACCACCTGACCACGAAGACAGCTTCAGACAGTGCTGGCTCTTCGGTTTAAAAATGGAGATAAGCAAGATCCTTAGTGCTGGAAATGTCTAGCACGCTTGTGCAAGGGAAACCTTTACCTCTACCTTAATATCAATGGCAAATATACTGTACAACAACAATAAATAAGGTAGCTCTCATCCCAGGGTAAAATAAATAAAAGAAAACACAGTTATAAAACACATTTGCCTCTAATAAGTATTCAGATAAGCACGGCACCTTTACATGATACCCAACCTGTTCAATATAACAAGTTTGTAAGTGAACTGCCTTAACCATAAACTTAGCAGCTCAACTCACAATGAATACATTAGAGCCCAGAAAGAGATAGGATAATCTGTGATTATCTGTGATTCAAATTCCCCTGGGCTATTCTTCCAAGAAAAAGTTTTAAATATGGAAGCCTAAAAGGGGCCTAGAATTGATGGCCAAACAAAAAATGAGGAAGAATCTTTTGATAGCTGGGTCACCACATATACATGCCTTCTTCGGGTCCCGTCGACTAAACAATGTCGTCTGGCGGGACCCAGGGGAAGAGCCTTCTCTGTGGTGGCTCCGACCCTCTGGAACCAGCTCCCCCCTGAGATTAGGATTGCCCCCAACCTCCTTGCCTTTCGTAAACTCCTTAAAACCCACCCCTGCCGTCAGGCATGGGGGAACTGAAACATCTCCCCCTTGCCCATGTTGTTTTGGTGTTTGATTGATTGTGTGCTTGTTTTTTACATATATTGGGATTGTTTTATGAATTTCTTAACTTAAAATTGTAATTGGATTGGTGGGTATTGGATTTGTCACTATGTACTGTTTTTGCCATTGTTGTGAGCCGCCCCGAGTCTGCGGAGAGGGGCGGCATATAAATCCAATAAATCTAATCTAATCTAATCACTCCAGTAAAAAGTTGCAAACCCCACTGCTACTGTTTCATGTGTGCACAGAAGCTTCTGTGCATGCGCAGAAGCATCCGGGGTGGGTGGGCGGAGCCTCGTGCTGGCACCGATTCAGTTGTACTGGTAGCAACTCACCGCTGGTCCACTTATGATATATCAGGTGATGGAAGCAATCATATTTGGTCATGCATGACTTGCAAATTAGATTCTTCCAACATGGTGAGCTCTGAATGTGTTCATCCTCTGGTTCCGAGTTGTCAGCTGCCATGTTAGCCCTAGAATTCACTCCCACGAGGATCATGTTATCCATTCAGTCACGTCCGAGTCTTCGTGATTCTGTAGGATAGGTCTCTGCCACATCTTCTGATATTGCACTAATTCTTTGAGTTGTCCTATGCCAGTGATGATGAATCTTTTTTGGCTCGGGTGCCCAGGGGCTGCTCATGCACACAGCCAGGGGTGGGCAACAGGCAGGACGGGGTGTAACGCACTTCCACCGGCGGAAATGAAGATGCATGCATAGCTCTAGCTGATAGCTTGTTCAAGGCTAAGGAAGCTTGTTCAAAGCCAGGAAGGAGGAAAGAGGAAAAAAGCAAGGAGCGCAGAAGCAGCAGTAGCAGCAGGGGGAGCAAAGGAGAGCTGAGCCGAGACCAGTAATCCAGGAAGTGATTACTGGATTACTGGTCTCAGCTCAGCTCTCCTTTTCCCCCCTGCTGCTACTGCTGCTTCTGCGCTCCTTGCTTTTTTCCTCTTTCCTCCTTCCTGGCCTTGAACAAGCTTCCCTCTCTCTTGCCCGGCTTCCCTCCAGCCTCACGCGGTTACCTCCCGCCTGAGATGCAAGCAGAAGGCGTGGGTGGAAGCGGTGCTGGTAGCATTTATGCTTCTGGCAGCACCCCTTTGCCTAGCTACCAAGCCTGAGGCCAGGGGGCACCCAGGAAGGAGAGTGCGGGAAACACGAAGCAAATTGTCACCCCAGTGAGCGACACTGGTAAGGTTGTAAGTCGAGGACTCAACAGTTCACTTATTTATTTATTGGATTTGTATGCCGCCCCTCTCCGTAGACTTGGGGCGGCTAACAACAATGATAAAAACAGCATGTAACAATCCAATACTAAAACAACTAAAAACCCTTATTATAAAACCAAACATACACACAAACATACCATGCATAAATTGTAATGGCCTAGGGGGAAGGAATATCTTAACTCCCCCATGCCTGGTGGTATAAACGAGTCTTGAGTAGTTTACGAAAGACAGGGAGGGTGGGGGCAGTTCTAATCTCCGGGGGGAGTTGGTTCCAGAGGGCCGGGGCCGCCAAAGAGAAGGCTCTTCCCATGGGGCCTGCCAAATTACATTGTTTAGTCGACGGGACCCGGAGAAGGCCAACTCTGTGGGACCTTATCGGTCGCTGGGATTCGTGCGGTAGCACACTCACTTGAAAGATTATGATTGTTCAAGCCACTCCCAGCTGGTCACATGGCCAGCAAGCCACTCCTACCCAGTCTCATGACCATTAAGCCACACCCACAAAATAAGCCACACCCACAGTGTGACAATACATATTTTGGCTGCCCATTACTGCACACGGCCCTCTGCCACAATAATAATAATAATAATAATAATAATAATAATAATAATAATAATAATAATAATAATAATAATAATTATTATTATTATTATTATTATTATTATTATTATTATTATTATTATTATTTATTAGATTTGTATGCCGCCCCTCTCTGCAGACTCGAAAGGAGCTTCTTCCTTCCTTGAGTTTCAATTTTCCCCAGCTAGGCAATTAATCAAAAACTATTAGAAAGATTCCCATTTATATATTTCACTCAGATGATTGATTTGCACTCTGAATTTTACAGGAACTGAAAACCATCGCTAAAAGTGGAAAGGAAGGTGGTCTTTCTTTCTTTCTCTCTCTCTCTCTCTCTGTGCATGTGTGCGTGTGTTACCAAGCTGTGTGTTACTAAGCAAATTCACAGTCTTGCTATACTTGAAAACTACCCAGTTAAGAGCTTCAGATGCAGAAGAGGGGGAAAAAATGTACCATGCAAGAAACAGCAAACTGTAAGCAAAATTGCCAGGAAAAGCAGTATTGGATTTTAATTACAAGGGACAATTGCTGAACTGACAAGCCAGAACCTTGTGATCAAGGAGCTAAGAATGCCGTGTGTGGATATACATCTTTAAAACCTTCAAAATTGCCCATTGTGTGATGGTGCCTACCTGTAAAATAAGAGTAGGGCAAAAGACGCCTCCGAGTCATTTTAAATAATAGCCTAGAGTTCATCCTGGGGACCAAATATGCTGACTTGCTAAGGAGGTGGAGTATTGAGATAATGAAGAGAACATTGAAATGCATTCAAATGATTTAAACCCAGATCAGGATGTTTAAGGTTAGCAGAGGGCTTAAGTCTCACATTCTCAAAGCCCACAGTGATCCCTGCCTTACCAAATAGAGCAGGAAGAGAGCCCTCAATTGAAAGCAGAGCTTCCATAATCCCTCTTTAGTCAAATGAGTGAGAGGAGAGGGTGCTCAGGGAAGCTGCTCAGGGTGATGTCAAGCAAATGGTGAATCTGGAACAAGGCAGGTGCTTGTATCTTTAGCCAGTAAAGGGTTGGCGCTCAGCCATAACCAGGAGGCGACTACGTTGAGGCATGGCTAGGTGGTCCCCATACAGCGTTAGTAAGGCATGGTTAGTGGCAACTCAATATAGGAAGGAAGGAAGCAAGGGAGTGTTGTGTTTATTATTGTTGTTAGCCGCCCCGAGTCTGTGGAGAGGGGCGGCATACAAATCCAATAAATTATTATTATTATTATTATTAAGGGAGGAAGGAAGCAAGGGAGGGAGGGATTAAGGGAGGGAGGGAGGGAAAGAGAGGGAGAGGAAGAGAAAGAGAGAGAGAAGGAGAAAGGAAGGAAGGAAGGAAGAGGGGACAGAAAGACAAGGAAATAAGAGAAAGGGAAAGAGAAAGGGAAAGAAAGGAAGGAAGGAAGGGAAGGAGGATAAAGAAAAAAGGAAGTGGGGAAGGAAAGAAAGGGAGGGGGAAGAGAGGAAAGAAGGAAGGAAAGGAGGGATGGAAAGATAAAGAAAGAAGGGAAAGGGAAAGAAAGAAGTGAGAGAGAGTAAAAAGAAAGAATGAAAGAGAGAGAGAGATGGAGGGAGGGAGGATAAAGGAAAAAGGAAGAGAGGGAGGAAGGAAAGAAGGAAGGAAGGAAGGAAGGAAAGGAGGAAGAAAGAAAGAAAGAAAGAAAGAAAGAGCAACCTAGTTACAAACTTGGCAAATTAAAAAAGTGTTGGATGCATGCAACAATTAAAATAAAAGAGAGAGAGAAGGGGGATGAAGTACACCCAGCGGGAACTCCTGAATGGAGGAGGAGGCTGGGAGAAAAAACACAGCAGGGCACCCAGGCAGAAGGGAGAACAAGGGAGAAGACAGCAGGAGAGAGCAGGTGGAAGGAAGTACGTGTGGCAAAATCATGTGGGTGGTTTGAAGACAGAACAATTGGCGGTGTGGAGGAGGAGAAGGACAAGGAGGTAGAATAGCCAGGGCTCTTCTGCTCTCATCGCAAGGCGCATGCAAGATCCTTAGTAGACAACAAATCAAGTCTGTTCACTAACACAATAAAAAGAGCGGTGATTAAAATAAGAATCGTAACAATGGAATCCATCAAGGTTCACCATTTGACGACCCAGCGCCGTGCATCCAGGACCTGAAATTCAGAAGATTCTCTTCTTTAATGCCTTCAGCATAAGAACTCCATTAAATTTGCACTGATATTAATTACCGGTAATCAAGGGGCTTTTAACACTTTGTTAATTCCTCACAGTTTACGAAAGGAGCCACTATCGACCTAGCAAATGGTGGTACACTTCTACAAAAGAATGTCAAGAGAGCAATCACATTATTGCCTTTTAATACAGTTCTTCTACTATTCCTCCACCCTTACATGGTTAAACACACTTTCAAAACCACGCAAAGAGCAGCAAAGAATAATTAATGGAGCCGCGATGGCACAGTGGTTAGAGTGCAGAACTGTAAGCTATACACCAAAGTACAGTGGTGCCTCTACCTAAGAACGCCTCTACTTTTCTAGATAAGACCTGGATGTTCAAGATTTTTTTGCCTCTTCTCAAGAACCATTTCCCACTTACAAATATGAGCCTCTGAAACTGTAACCGGAAAAGGCAGGGAGAAGCCTCTCTGGGGCTTCTCTAGGAATCTCCTGGGAGGAAATAGGGCCAGAAAAGGCAGGGAGAAGCCTCTCTGGGGCCTCTCTAGAAATCTCCTGGTAGGAAATAGGGCCAGAAAAGGCAGGGAGAAGCCTCCGTGGGGCCTCTCTAGGAATCTCCTGGTAGGAAATAGGGACAGAAAAGGCAGGGAGAAGCCTCTGTGGGACCTCTCTAGGAATCTCCTGGGAGGAAATAGGGCCAGAAAAGGCAGGGAGAAGCCTCTCTGGGGCCTCTCTAGAAATCTCCTGGTAGGAAATAGGGCCAGAAAAGGCAGGGAGAAGCCTCCGTGGGGCCTCTCTAGGAATCTCCTGGTAGGAAATAGGGCCAGAAAAGGCAGGGAGAAGCCTCTGTGGGGCCTCTCTAGAAATCTCCTGGTAGGAAATAGGGCCAGAAAAGGCAGGGGGAAGCCTCTGTGGGGCCTCTCTAGAAATATCCTGGGAGGAAATAGGGCCAGAAAAGGCAGGGAGAAGCCTCCATGGGGCCTCTCTAGAAATCTCCTGGTAGAAAATAGGGCCAGAAAAGGCAGAGTGAAGCCTCTGTGGGGCCTCTCTAGAAATCTCCTGGTAGGAAATAGGGCCAGAAAAGGCATGGAGAAGCCTCTGTGGGGCCTCTCTAGAAATCTCCTGGGAAAAAACAGGGCCTCCACCCTCCCTGTGGTTTCCCCAATCACACACATTATTTGATTTTACATTGATTCCTGTGGGACAAATTGCTTCTTCTTACAAACTTTTCTACTTAAGAACCTGGTCACAGGATGAATTAAGTTCGGAAGTAGAGGTAACACTCTACTTGGTGACCTATTTATCTTGGTACACTCCATCCAGGGACTTATGTTCAGCAGGGAGGGGCTGGTTGACTGTCCCACAGATACGTACAGCAACATCAAAATTGCGGGCCTTTCAAGATCTGGCCCCATGTCTGTGGAAAAGTCTTCCCTTAGAACTTTGGGTAGAGTCATTAGTCACATTCCTGAACACTTATAAATTGAAAGACTTTATGGATACAGTGGGTATTTGACCAGTTTTCCTGAATTTCATAATAAGAACAGTAGGAATAATAGAGCAGTTGTCACAGCTTTCCCTCAAAGAACACAATTAGAATTGATTGTGGGTATGTGTGGTTTTCTTTTTATGAATATTATAGGTTTTTTAATGGATTTTAGATTTATATGTAGATTTTATTGATGTATTTCTTGCCCTTTTTACTTGCACTGTATTTATGACTGTTGTTAGCTGCTCAGAGTCCATTTTGGAAAGAGCGGCATATAAATGCAATAATGATGATGATGATGATGATGATGATGATGATGATGATGATGTAAAGAAACAGATGAAACAATCACATACTCAGCTGCTGCAAAAAGGTTGCGCAGACTGACTACAAGCATAGACACGTTGCTGTGGCACAGATGATCCACTGGAACTTGTGCCAGAATTTCCATCTACCAGTGGCAAAGAACTGGTGGGATCATAAGCCCGAAAAAAGTGGTTGAAAATGAGCAAGCAAAACTACTGTGGGACTTCCGACTTCAGACTGACCGAATTCTGAAGCATAACACACCAGACATCATGATTGTGGAGAAAAAAGAAAGTATGGATCATTGACCGCAATCCCAGGAGACAGCAGAATTGAGGAGAAGCAGCTAGAGAAATTAGTGAAATACGAAGATCTAAAAATCGAACTGCAATGACTCTGGCATAAGCCAGTGAAAGTGGTCCCAGTGGTACTTGGCACACTGGTTGCAGTTCCAAAGGATCTCAGCAGACATTTGAAAACCATCAGAATTGACAAAATCTCCATCTGTCAATTGCAAAAGGCCTCTTTACTGGGATCGGCACACATAATTCACTGCTACATCACGCAGTCCTAGGTGCTTGGGAAGCGCCCGACTGGTGATGAAACACAAAATACAGCATAGTGATCTCATTTGGTGCATTGTATTGTTGATAACAACAACAGCAGCAACAACAACAACATGGGAATTATAGTTTAGTATCATAAAATATTCAGAATTTAATATGCTTTCTCTCAAATAACTATAACTCCCAAGGTTTCATAGGTTAAAAAAAAAGAATAATTAAGCAGTTTCAGTCCTAAGCGAATGCACTCTGTCATTTAGAGAGAGAACATTTTTAAACTGAAAGCTGAATCAGAAAAAAATGAATAATAGCTAACATTCTTTCTTCCTTTTCTGAAAAACACCACTGACATCTTTCAACTACAAAGGGGTTGTTCTTTGTTTGAGAAAAGCAGAAGACGAAGAAAAAACCTCAGGACCACCAACATTGGACACAATGAAAGCCGTTGGGTTGACAATTTGCCTCTCCCTTCCATCTCTTCTCCCCCCAGCCCCCTCCCTCCAAAAATCATGAAAGCACAAAATAGCAACAAGAAATGCATATTTACAGGACTGCAATCTTTTTAGCAGGCTGCGAAGCAAACCCTGGAAGCATCTGTCTCGAAAACAATTTAACCTTTCATCACCAAGTGAAAATGACTGAATTGCAGAAATTGCTGCCATTATCATGTGTCACAACGTTTTTCCAAGCCCATTTGGAACACTAATAATCAACAGTATCCTCCAAAAAAAAAGACCCCCAAAAATAAAGAGAAAAGTTTGTGAAGAAAGTCAAGAATTATAGTCAGGATGTCGAAACTGTGCATATTGCTCAGGATAGACATTACAACACTAGGGATGGCATTGAAGTGTTCTCACCCCACCCAATCCCTTGCTTCTGTCTAACTGGATCGCCTACAGTGATGGGCTCCTACAGGTATGGTCAGGTAAGCAGAACCAGTAGAGAAAAATGATTTTTTTTTCTTTTTTTCCCCTTCTGGGCTCTGGGTATGTTTTTCCCATCGCAGTAAATGAGGTTGAATGTGTATAATTTTAGAAGATCTGTGCATGTGTGTGTGTGTGTGTACATACACATACAGTTTATATAGTAGATAATGTATATTTTTGTGTGCCTGTGTATAATATGTTTGTACACATATGGCATGTATACATAGAATTAAATAGTATATTTTGGATGTTCAGTAATAGTAAATATATAGGGAAATTGTATCTCTTTGAGGCAAGGAGAGACCAGGCACTTTCTTTCTTTCTTTCTTTCTTTCTTTCTTTCTTTCTTTCTTTCTTTCTTTCTTTCTTTCTTTCTTTCTCTCTCTCTCTCTCTCTCTCTCTCTATCTATCTATCTATCTATCTACCTGTCCGTCCGTCCATCCATCCATCCGTCCATCCATCCATCCATCCATCCATCCATCCATCCATCCATCCATCCATCCGGCTGGCTGGCTAGCTAGCTATGCATCTATCTATCTATCTATCTATCTATCTATCTATCTATCTATCTATCTATCTATCTATCTATCTATCTATCTATCTATCTATCTATCTATCTATCTATTTATTAGATTTGTATGTCGCGCATCTCCAAGGACTCGGAGCAGCTCACAACAAGAACAATACAAATCCAACATTTAAAACAATTCAAAGCCCTTAATATAAAAACAATCATACATCTCATGCAGACCATACATAAAGAGGAAGTGGCCCAGGGGAATCAATTTCCCCATTCCTGATGACTGAGGTGAGTTTTGAGGAGTTTGCAAAAAGCAAGGAGGGTGGGGGCAATCCTGATCTCAGGGGAGAGTTGATTCCAGTGGGCCAGGGCCACCACAGAGAAGGCTCTTCCCCTGGGACCCGCCAGACAACATTGTTTCGTCAATGGGACCCGGAGAAGGCCAACTCTGTGGGACCTAACCGGTCGCTGGGATTCGTGCAGCAGAAGGCGGTCCCAGAAATATTCTGGTCCGATTCCATGACGGGCTTTATAGATCATAATCAACACTAACCCTCACCCAAACTAAATAAACCGTTGTAAGTCAGGGACTGCCTGTAATGGGGCTGCAAACTGCCCAACTAACTCCAGAATGAATTAAAGTTCTTTTACCTCTTAGGAAATGCCATAAATAGCAGAGATAGTTAAGCACTTTGGCAGGAGCAGCTAGCACCTGGGGAATCGTTTTGCATATGGCAAGGAAGAGGTATCCAAGTGCATAAACTACAATTCAAGGACACACTTTTGTTCCCTCGTTTCTGATCAGCTTCTTCCTTATTTGGACTACGCAACATGGACCTGGAATGAAAAGCATTTGTACTGTACAAAGTTAGCACCCAGCCCTCTCCTAGAAGAATGAAATACTTTCTAGAAATAATACAGTCTCTGAACATTAAGGAGGTTCTAAAAGCCGAATTATCATCCCGGGGAGTGGAAATCTGTGTAAGAAGTAGGCCTCCCCTCATTTTAGACATCTCAGCAATTATTATTGAACAAATAAATTCATGAGTAGCTGCAAAGAAATGCCAAAATTATATCCTGGTTTGTTTGTAGGTTTTAACGATGCTAAACTCTTAATCCAGTTTACTTCCTCTGTTGCTTTTTTCCCTTTCCTTCTTTCCTTTCCTTTTTTCCTTTCTTTTCTTTTTCCTCCATTTCCTTTCCTTTCCTTCCTCTTTCTTTCCTCTTCCTTTCCTTTCCTTCCCTTCCTTTCTCTTCCTTTCCTTTATTTTCATTTCCTTCCTTTCTCTTCCTTTCCTTCCTTTCTTTTCTCTTCCTTTCCTTTCATTTCTGTTCCTTCTCTTCCCTTCCTTTCTCTTTCTCTTCCTTTCCTTTCCTTTCTCTTCCTCTCCTTTCCTTTCCCTTCCCTTCCTTTCCTTGCTTTCCTTTCCTCTCCTTTCTCTTCCTTTCCTTTCATTTTTTCCCTTCCTTCCCTTCCTTTCCTTCCCTCTCCTTCCCTCTCCTTCCCTCTCCTTTCTCTTCCTTTCCTTTCCTTTCCCTTCTTTTCTCTTCCTTCCCTTCCCTTCCTTTCAGTTCCTTTCCTCTCCTTTTCAAAAGAAAAGGAGAGAATCTTCATGGAACAGTACATCTTGCAGTTCAGAAGCTCAATTTTCTTGAAATACATTTTTTGAACTGGTGCACTACTGTCCAGAGATCTCCCTCTCTGACTTCTCTCCCATGCCTGTTCTCCCACAATGTTAGAAGCCGAAACATCAGAGGAATTGATTGGAATTCCTTAAGAATTCCTATTGGAATTCAATTGGAAACCCAGCTGAGAAGGCATGCTATCTGATTTACAACACAACTCTTTTTATTTAACAGAGAGGCATCAAATCTCTATGTATCTAGGATCTGACAATCAAAAAAAGCAAGCAACAAACAAACCTTCACCTTCTATAAATATCCCTTTTTCACCTGCCTCACTGATCCAGTAAAACTATCTCAAACACACTAAAACTATCTCAAACACAGTAAACCTCTCTCAAACACAAATTCGTCTATTGGTCAAAAGCTGTTGTTTGGCACAAAAAAATAATAAAAAAAACCCACCCTAAAGCAATACAATCATGGCCGTTCTAGTTGGAGACAGTGTGACATTTCTTCAATTATTTATTGCAATATTATTTATTACAGTTAGATTTAGGATTTCGGTTGTTTATATCTTTTTTGGAATGTATCTTTAGATAGGAAAGTATGCATCTGTCTGTCTGTTTATCCATCCATCCACCATTCCATCCATCCATCCATCCTGTCTGTCTGTCTGTCTGTCTATTATCTTTCCGAGTCTTCGGAGAGAAGGGGCATGTAAATCCAATTAATTAATTAATAATATCCATCCATCTATAACATCCATCCATCTATCCATCCTTCCATCTATCCATCTATCCACCCATCTATCCATTCATCCATCCATCTATTGCAAAGTGAATCTTTTATTTTTGGAGGTTTAGAGTTAAGGCTAGAATTCTTAATGCCATCGCCTGCCGAGCACTAAAGCAGGCAAATTATATTGGTTTGCCTGTTGACATACCATCCAATTATCTTCCTAGAGAGCCTACCTGGTTTTCACTGCTGATGGGGGGAAAAAAAATATTGCAAAGATAGACATATCTGACAACACCAAAGACAAGAAGTCTGAAAACAAATCCATACCGGCAGACTCATCAGAGAAGGAAAATGGAACGTTGTTGTACCGTCAAAACAATCGTGCCCCCCAACATTTTTTTCTCCTCTTTCACAAGAGGACGTTTAACTGCGCCACCATTTAAATTGGCTTTCCGTTTCAGAAGAAAGTGCTAAGCCACTTGATCCACTACAAGGGGAATATTTCAATGAAATGAAATAAAATAAAGCAAATCCCAGCCTCCCCCCCTCGCCGTATGACAGTGGCTCAATTTATTCAAGTGCTGATCAATGCTAAACAATCAGAGGAGTTCATGTATTATGTATTTCCCAAAAACGATGCTTGGTGCTTTTTAGCGGGGATGTCACAAGGTTAACCAAGTAGTAGAGAACGGGTTCCCTGGAGCCCAATTGCAGCTCCTGTACTTGCTATCCACTTGGAAGAGAAACAATAGCGGGCTAAAAACATGGCTTGGCAGGCATAATGAACTGCTCTCATAAACCTCAACCTTCAGAAAACATTATACTCCACAATTGGACAGAGCAGACAATTACTGGATCTCCATTTGGATGGAAACAGCCAAGCTTTCCTCTGTTCCTTAAACCATACCTCAGTAATTATTGATAACACAATTGCCTCCAATTGGCCTGTTAAGGCAAGTGCATTAGCAATTAAAACCACTTGTTATGGTTTTATTTCCTGGTGGATGAAGAACGACTCTCTTAAATCTATCGGCACTGGTTAGGAACGGTGCCTGAGCTATTGAGGAAGGACGAGGGAAGGGAGAGAGATTTTTTGCAGGGAAAAGTGGGCAGTTCTGTGCCACCATTGTTATTCTTTCGGCCACTGTCATTTCAGAAGACAAAATGCAAAACCGTGCGATGCCCTCGGTGTGAAGGGTTGGCAGAAGAGATTATCTTTCCATCCCAGCTTGGATGAAGGTAAGGATGGGTTGTTTCTGAAGGCTGGGGGAACAAATAATTTAATTCATTTGACTTCTATGCTGCCCAATACCATAGGACGCATGACATCCTGGAAGCAAAAAAAAAAATGTCAGTCTTTAATTTTAGGATATGGAAACTTGGATGTGGGATTCAAGTTTCCACATTTCCGATCAAGGAAATGGAGCCCCTCCCTTATGAAACCAGGTTGCAACGCCTTGGTCTCTTCAGCCTTGAAAGACGGCGTTTAAGGGGTGACTTGATCGAAGGGTATAAAATCATGCATGGGATAGAAAAAGTGGATAGAGAAAAAATATTTTCTCTATCACACAATACAAGGACAAGAGGGCCCTCCCTAAATCTCATAGGTAAGAAAGTGAGGACAAATCAAGGGAAATATTTCTTCACCCAGAGGGTCATTGGTTGATGGAATTCACTTCCAGAAGAGGTTGTGACAGCTGTCAGCTTGGATAGCTTCAAGGCAGGATTAGACAGATGCATGGATGCCAAGTGTATCGGTGGTTATTGAAATGGATATCCAAGTGCCGCCTCTATGTTGGTTAAAGCAGGCAGGTTTCCCTTGTGCCCCATTTGTTGTGTGTCAAGGGAAAGGGAGTGTTTAGCCTTCTGTTTCTGCTCAAGATCCCCATGTACAATTGGTGAGCCACTGTGTGAAACAGAATGTTGGACTCGATGGGCTTTGGCCTGATTCAGCGTGGCTCTTCTTATGTTCTTATGTAATTATGCTTTAATTTTTGCTATCAGTAATAGCAATAGTTTTTAGACTTAAATAGCACTTCGCAGTGCTTTATAGCCTTTTCTAAGTGTTTTACAGTGTCAGCTTCTTGCCCCCAGCAATCTGGGTCCTCATTTTACCCACCTCGGAAGGATGGACAGCTGAGTCTGGACCTTGAGCCTGGTGAGATTCGATCTGCCAAACTGCTGGAAGCTGGTGATCAGCAGAAGTAGCCTGCAGTACTGCACCTCCATGGCTCTTCAGGATAAACTACAATCCAATCACATTTGTCAACCCAAAAATTTGCCATCCATTTCTGATGTGCAATCATGTCATTTGATACTTTGAAAAAATGTGTGTGGATTTAAAATGCAATACAAATATACACAGGGGGGGGGGATGTCTTTGAGTTATGACCACAATTGGGACCCGGATTTCTGTTGTTAAGCAAGGCAGTTGTTAAGAGAGGCATGCCTGATATTGCAACTTTTGTTTGCCATGGTTGTTAAGCGAATGGCTGCCGTCTTTAAGTGAATCACAGAGTCGTTAACGACCGGAATGGAGCCCAATGTTGCTGTTGCTAAGTAAAAAGTTTGTCAAGTGAGTTTTCCCCCTTTTTATGACCTTTCTCACCACCATTGTTAAGTGAATCATTGGCTGTTATGTGAATCTAGCTTCCAAATTGGCTTGTCAGGTGGTCACAAAAGGGTAGTGCATGACCCCGGGACCTTGCAATGGTCACAAATAGTAGTCCAGAATACTTGTGGGACCGCCTTCTGCTGCATGAGTCCCAGCAACCGGTTAGGTCCCTTATAGTCAGATTTCTCCAGGTCTCATCAACTAGACAATGTCATTTGGCAGGACCTAGTGAAAGAGCCTTCTCTGTGGGGGGCCCGGCCCTCTGAAATCAGCTCTCCCTGGAGATTCACACTGCCCCCATCCTCCTCGTCTTCCACAAAAGTCTCAAGACTCATCTATGCCACCAGGCTTGGGGCCACTAGACTCTAGCCCCTGGCCAACAAATGTGTTGTAAGTCGATTGAATGGGAATGAGTGTCTTTTTATGTTTTTTATGTTTTTCTAGACTATTAATTTAAATTAAGGACGTTATACAGTGATACCTTGTCTTACAAACTTAATTGGTTCCGGGACGAGGTTCTTAAGGTGAAAAGTTTGTAAGACGAAACAATGTTTCCCATAGGAATCAATGGAAAAGCGATTAATGCGTGCAAGCCCAAAATTCACCCCTTTTGCCAGCCGAAGCACCCGTTTTTGCACTGCTGGAATTCCCCTGAGGCTCCTCTCCATGGGAAACCCCACCTCCAGACTTCTGTGTTTTTGCCATGCTACAGGGGAATCCCAGCAAGGGAATACCAGCATCGCAAAAACGTGCTTCGCTGGCAACGGAAGTCCGGAGGTGGGGTTTCCCAGCAAAGGGAGTATCAGTGAAATTGCAGCATCGCAAAAACACCTAAGTCCTTGAAACTCCACCTCCGTACCTCTGTGTTTTTGCGATGCTGCAATTTCACTGAGGCTCCCCTCGCTGGGAAACCCCACCTCTGGACTTCCGTTGCCAGCAAAGCACCCGTTTTTGCACTGCTGGGATTCCCCTGCTGGAATTCCCCTGCAGCATCACAAAAACACGGAAGACCATAGGTGGGGTTTCCCATGGAGGGGAGCCTCAGGGGAATCCCAGCAGCACAAAACTGGGTGCTTCGCTGGCAACGAAAGTCCGGAGGCGGGGCATCCCAGCGGTGGCGGTGGGTTTGTAAGGTGAAAATAGTTTGTAAGAAGAGGCAAAAAAATCTTAAATCCTGGGTTTGTATCTCGAAAAGTTTGTATGATGAGGCGTTTGTAAGACAAGGTATCACTGTATATTGTTCCGTTATATGTTGTAAGCTGCCCCGAGTCCTCAGAGAGGGGCGGCATCGAAGTCCAATTAATAAATAAATAATAAATAAATAATAAATATAAGTCTAAATGCTATTGCTATTAAGTTACTCACTGTTTTCTGGTGGCTAAACTCTTGGCATTAATTAATGTTTATGTTGCCATAATCTGCCAAGGCTTCTAGGGGTTATCAACATTTATTTTTTAAAAAAATGCAAAAAGCTATGCAGCATTAAAACATCCACGGGAAGAAAATAATAAGGAACAATTAAGAAAGTGGTTGGCCTTGACTCCGTCCATGACCCTGCCCTTATTAATTTTATTGTCTTGCCAGAGCTGAAACTTTGGGGTATTTTTCCCCCCGACATTGCTGAGACCTTTAGTGGACAGATAAGGGGGAAATCTGTGAACCAGATTGTTTTTATTGGTAACCCAGAGATAATTATACAAGAGTTGACTTTAAAAAAAAATCCTGTTCAGTCTCAAGAAACTGAACACTTCCTATATCCAATACTGGAGGCTGATTTAACATCAAGAGAACACGGAAACTTATTACAGCAGAAGTTATGTTCCCTTGGAAAATAAAAAATAAAAAATTCTCACAAGAAAGTCAAAATCTAGTTTCTCTACTGTATTACCATTTAACCGTGCAAAAGCAGCTTTCTATATGAATTTATTAGCGCTTTTCGCGTTTGGCAAATGTAAGTGCTTTAAATCTCCTCCAGTATTAAATTTATTTCACAGTGGAATTAAGGAGCTGGAAGTTGAGAAGATTACGTTGCTAGCCTGCCCTGCTTTTTTTTTAAAAAAAAAACCTCACCAAGATAGAAGATCTTGCAAAGAGCGCTTAACTTCGTGTCAGATTAGCGAGGGGCTCAGTACGAAATTAAAATTTATGATAAGAAATTTAAATAATTTACAGATATTATGCTATAACGCTATCTCGGAGTCTCGGTTTGGTGCGTGCTTAAAACGAGTGCCTTTCAGGAGGAGATCAAATATAACAAGCAAGAGGGAAAAAAGAGAGAGAGATGAAAAAAAAAATTACATATGCCCAGAGAGGAACAACAGAACTCAAACTAGAGAAGTCATTAAAAAACACACGGTGCAGTTACTTATTTATTATTTTCATCTTCTAAGAAAGAAGTCTAGGTTGCTGCCTTTCCTCCCCAAAATACATTCCTGTCTTGTGAACAAAAAGTGATGGAGGACCATTTTTCACACTTGTGATTGTTGCATATCCCATTGTCAGGTGATCCCATTGCCAGCTCCGATCAAAATCAGATGCTTGGCATCTTAATTAATTTAATTTAATGTATTTGACTTCTTTGCTGCCCAATCGCGTAGAAGTCTGCGGAGAGGGGCGGCATATAAATCCAATAAATAAATAAATAAATAAATAAATAAATAAATAAATGAATGAATGGATGGATGGATGGATGGATGGATGGATGGATGGATGGATGGATGAATATTCAAGGCCGCTTACAAAAATAAAAAAAATATAATAGTACAATAATATCACCTCGAGGTTCGACTACTGTAACGCTCTCTACATGGGGCTACCTTTTAAAAGTGTTCGGAAACTTCAGATTGTGCAGAATGCAGCTGCAAGATCAATTATGGGCTTCTCTAAGTATGCCCATATCACTCCAACACTCCGCAGTCTGCATTGGTTGCCGATCAGTTTCCGGTCACAATTCAAAGTGTTGGTTATGACCTATAAAGCCCTTCATGGCACCGGACCAGAATATCTCCGGGACTGCCTTCTGCCGCACGAATCCCAGCGACCGGTTCAGTCCCACAGAGTTGGCCTTCTCCGGGTCCCGTCGACTAAACAATGTCATCTGGCGGGACCCAGGGGAAGAGCCTTCTCTGTGGCGGCTCCGACCCTCTGGAACCAACTCCCCCCTGAGATTAGGATTGCCCCCACCCTCCTTGCCTTTCACAAACTCCTTAAAACCCACCTCTGCCGTCAGGCATGGGGGAACTGAAACATCTCCCCCTTGCCCATGTTGTTTTGGTGTTAGATTGATTGTGTGCTTGTTTTTTAATATTCTGGGGTTGTTTTTTATGAATTTTTTAGCTTAACATTGTAATTGGATTGATGGGTATTGCATTTGTTATTATGTATTGTTTTTACTTTGTTGTGAGCCGCCCCGAGTTTGCGGAGAGGGGCGGCATATAAATCCAATAAATCTAACCTAATCTAATCTAATCTAATAAAATAAGTCGAACATCAATGGTAGATTAAAACCCCATTATAACCCTAACAAACCTATTATTAAAAAACAAAACAAAATCAACCTAACAAACATACACACCAGCCAAACATTATTTGGGCATGTCTGATGTTAGAGTTCACGACCCCAGAGGTGGGTTACTTCCTGGACAGGGGGCAACGCAGTGGGATAGCGAAAATCACAGTAAATGAGGTTGAATGTGTATAATTCAACCTCTGGAGGCAAGTTGTTCCACTGACTAATTGTTCTAATTGTCAGAAAATTTCTCCTTAGTTCTAAGTTCGTTCTCTCCTTGATTAGTTTCCATTCATGGTTTCTTGTCTAGCCTTCTGGTGCTTTGGAAAATAGGTTGACCCTTTCTTCCAGTCTCTCAAATATCGAAACACTGCTATGATGTCACCTCTAGTCCTTCTTTCTACTAGATCAGACCTATCCTGCAACACTTCTTCAAATGTTTTAGGTTCCAATCCCCTAAAATCATCTTTGTTGCTCTTCTCTGCCCTCTTTCCACAGTTTCATGGAATCATAACAGTAATGGGTTCCTATAGGTACGGTCAGGTACGCAGAACTGGTAGAAAAAATTTTGTTGTCAGGTATTCAGAACCAGTAGAAAATTTTTGATTTCTTTTCTTTTTTTTCCCTTCTGGGCTCTGGGTATATTTTTCGTATCTCAGTAAATGAAGTTGAATGTGTATAATTTTAGAAGAGCTGTGCATGTGTGTATGTGTGTACATAGTATATATACTAGATAATGTATATTTATATAGTAGATAAGGCATATTATATAGTAGATAATGTATATTATATAGTAGATAATGTATGTTATATAGTAGATAATGTATATTATATAGTAAATAATGTATATTATATAGTAAATAATGTATATTTTGTGTGCCTGTGTGTAATATGTATCTACACATAGGGCTTATATACATAGAGTTAAATAGTATATTTTAGATGTTCAATAATACTAAATAGAAACATAGAAACATAGAAGTCTGACGGCAGAAAAAGACCTCATGGTCCATCTAGTCTGCCCTTATACTATTTCCTGTATTTTATCTTAGGATGGATATATGTTTATCCCAGGCATGTTTAAATTCAGTTACTGTGGATTTATCTACCACGTCTGTGGGAAGTTTGTTCCAAGGATCTACTACTCTTTCAGTAAAATGATATTTTCTCGTGTTGCTTTTGATCTTTCCCCCAACTAACTTCAGATTGTGTCCCCTTGTTCTTGTGTTCACTTTCCTATTAAAAACACTTCCCTCCTGAACCTTATTTAACCCTTAGAGAGGGAAAATGTATCTCTTTGAGGCGAGGAGAGGCCAGGCACCCTAACCCAAACCCTTGATGTGAGTGACATCAAGTTGGCCACCTTTAAGCCAGTCACATGACCTTTTAGCCACCCCGGTCATATGATCCTCAAACCACTCCCACCTGGTCACGTGGCCAGCAAGCCACACTCACAAAATAAGCCACGCCTGCAGTGTGGCAGTAAAAAGAAATTGCAGCCCTTCACTGTATATATGCTGTGAGCTGCCCCGAGTGTACAGAGAGGGGCGGCATACAAATATTATTATTAATAATAATAATAATAATAATAATAATAATAATAATAATAATAATACCACTTCACAGTGCTTTACAGCCCTCTCTAAGTGCTTTGCAGAGGCAGCCTATTGCCCCCAACAATCTGGGTCCTCATTTGACCCACCTTGGAAGGATGGAAGGCTGAGTCAACCTTGAGCCTGGTGAGATTTGGTGAACTGCAGCCAGCATTCAGCAGAAGCAGTTTCCAGTACTATACTCTAACCACTGCCCCACCAAGGCTCAGTTTGAACTTCTAGGTGGGTAGGAGCTGAGGATGTGAGCTCACCCCATCATATGGTGTTCGGGTCTTGAACCTAGACTGCTGGCTTTCCAGCCAACCCATCCAGCATCTTAACCGTTGAGCCCCTACGTTGTGTGGATCAATTCAAAAGAAATCCAGCAGCCAACAGGATAAGGATGGAGCCGAGGTGGTGCAGCGGGTAGAGTACAGTACTGCAGGCCACTAAAGCTAACTTCTAGATCTGCAGGTCAGTGGTTCAAATCTCATCACCGGCTCAAAGTGGACTCAGCCTTCCATCCTTCCGAGTTAAAATGAAGACCTGGATTGTGGGGGCAATAGGCTGGCTCTGTTAAAAAGTGCTATTGCTAACATGTTGTAAGCCACCCTGAGTCTAAGGAGAAGGGGGGCATAAGAAATCAAATTAATAATAACAATAAGGGGGCGTTCGCCCAGGTTCGCCTGGTGCACCAGTTGTGACCCTATTTGGACTGGGAGTCACTACTCACAGTCACTCATGCCCTCATCACCTCGAGGCTCGACTACTGTAACGCTCTCTACATGGGGCTACCTTTGAAAAGTGTTCGGAAACTTCAGATCGTGCAGAATGCAGCTGCGAGAGCAATCATGGGCTTTCCCAAATATGCCCATGTCACACCAACACTCCGCAGTCTGCATTGGTTGCCGATCAGTTTCTGGTCACAATTCAAAGTGTTGGTTATGACCTATAAAGCTCTTCATGGCACCAGGCCAGACTACCTCAGGGACCGCCTTCTGCTGCACGAATCCCAGCGACCAGTTAGGTCCCACAGAGTGGGTCTTCTCTGGGTCTCGTCAACCAAACAATGTCGCTTGGCGGGACCCAAAGGAAGAACCTTCTTTGTGGTGGCCCCGACCCTCTGGAACCAACTCCCCCCAGAGATTAGTATTGCCCCCACCCTCCTTGCCTTTCGTAAGTTAGATTAGATTTATTGGATTTATATGCCGCCCCTCTCCACAAACTCGCTTAAAAGTTGCTTAAAACCCACCTCTGCCGCCAGGCATGGGGGAAACTAAGATACACTTTCCCCCTAGGCCTTCACAATTTTATGTATGGTATGTTTGTATGTATGATAGGTTTTTATATAATGGGTTTTTAACTGTTTTTTAGTTTTGGATTTTGTTGTACTGTTCTACTGCTGTTGTTAGCCGCCCGAGTCTGCGGAGAGGGGCAGCATACAAATCCAATTAATAATAATAATAATAATAATAATAATAATAATAATAATAATAATAATAATAATAAATAATCTTAACTGTTGAGCCCCTACGTTATGTGGATCAATTCAAAAGAAACTCAGCAGCCAATGGAATAAAAAAAAATGTACACAACTTCTTGGGCAGAGCCCTGGTGCTTTTACAAGGGTAATTTTTTTTCACAGTTGCAAAGGCTTCCCAATGAGTAACACATCATTAATTTAAAACAACAACCAAAAATCAAACAGATAATGATGATCAGTCTTTGCCAGTAGCCCTTAAAATAGCTGCCTGTGGATGAGAAAGATGAGTCTGTGATTGAAGATACACGGAGAAGTAGAAATGCTGAAGTAAACTAAAAGGTCAGAGGAATCTTCACCCCTGGGTGGAGAAAAAATAGGTCAAGGCAAGAGAGAGAGATGTGTGGTACAATCCTCCAGAGGAGCAATTATCTAAACCCAAGATATATGGAAATGAAAACTCTTGAAAGTTCTCTCCCCCCCCCCCAACAACGTTACATGTAAATAAATTATTCAAGTTGATTGCTTTGATCTTTGGAAATGGTTAGTTAGCATTTATAATATTTTCAACTTGGCGATATTCAATATTCACAGATCAGGCTGGGTTGCACTAATGAAGGGTATTTATACTGCCTGCATATAATAATAATAATAATAATAATAATAATAATAATAATAATAATAATAATAATAACAACAACAACAACAACAACAACAACAACAATTGTGGACAGCAGAATTGAGGAGAAGCAGCTAGAGAAATTAATGAAATACGAAGATCTAAAAATCGAGCTGCAACGACTCTGGCATAAGCCCGTGAAAGTGGTCCCAGTGGTACTTGGCACACTGGACGCAGTACCAAAGGATCTCAGCGGACATTTGAAAACCATTGGAATTGACAAAATCTCCATCTGTCAATTGCAAAAGGCCGCTTTACTGGGATTGGCAAACATAATTCGCCGCTACATCACACAGTCCTAGGTGGTTGGGAAGCGCCCGACTGGTGATGAAATACGAAATCCAGCATAGTGATCTCGTTTGCTGTGTTGTACTGAAATAATAATAATAATAATACTTGGACACTGGCAGAACCTGTATTAACCATTAGCACCAGTCAATGGTATTTGTGACACCTTTTTAAATGTTCAGTTGACTGAGTTTCAAGAATAATGAACAAAAGAGATGATGATGATGATGATGATGATGATGATGATGATGATGATGACGGTAGTAGTAGTAGTAGTAGTAGTAGTAGTAGTAGTAGCTGCAGCAGAGATAGTCGTGTCTCTTTTGAAGAAAAAAAGAGGCAGGAACAGGAGCTGAAATTAAAGAATAGAATAGAATAGAAATTGGAATGAAAATAGAGTAGAGTAGAATAGAATAGAACAGAAATTGGAATGAAAATAGAGTAGAGTAAAATAGAGTGGAGTAGAGTAGAGTAGAGTAGAGTAGAGTAGAATAGAATAGAATAGAATAGAATAGAATTTTTTATTGGTCAAGTGTGATTAGACACACAAGGAATTTGTCTTTGGTGCACATGCTCTCAGTGAACATAAAAGAAAAGATAAGTTAATCAAGAATCATGTATTTCATGAATGAAGACATAAGTAAATAACATAGATATCAAATTGCTTGAAAACTATTTGGGAATTTGTATTCCACGATGCAGCTTTGGAGCATCGATGGGCAAATTGGGGGGTGGTTTCTTTCTTTTTTTTCTTTTTGCCCTGGAGAATGAGTCTTTGTGTTATCAGCTTTGCCCATGTTTATAATGGATATCTGCAGAGGTCTAGACCATAATGAAGAGATGTACAAGCATCTTAGAATACTTCTAATTCAAAGCACATAAAAACAACCCTAGGTTTCTGTCCCAAGAGATAAAGTCTGGCAATACTATTAAGAGACAACATGAGGTTGGACTCTGGGGCTTCAAGAGGTCTCACAGTTTTCTCTGTACTTTAAAAAAAAACCCAACAACAACAGAGAGTTGAACTCAAAACAGAATCCAGGATCAGGTTTTAAGACACCAGCAGTCTGACAGTTCCCTGCTCACTTGCCTGCCCTTTTGAAAATTCTAGATTATAACAGACACATTTACAACCAGCACCTGCAAAAGGTGAATTTAAAGGTGAGTGGGAGGGAGAAAGAAAAAGAAAGGAAGCAGGAATGGATTTAGTAATGTTCTCGCTTTTATCTCTGCACAAACATGTGGCTTATCCATGCTAAAGAATCCAACAACCATGAGAAAATAATATGGGATTGGATGAGAGGGACAGGGAGAGGAGAAGAGAGAAACCTAGAAACCTAGAAGACTGACGGCAGAAAAAGACCTCCTGGTCCATCTAGTCTGCCCTTATACTATTTCCTGTATTTTATCTTAGGGTGGATATATGTGTATCCCAGGCATGTTTAAATTTAGTTACTGTGGATTTACCAACCACGTGTGCTGGAAGTTTGTTCCAAGCATCTACTACTCTTTCAGTGAAATAATATTTCCTCACGTTGCTTTTGATCTTTCCCCCAACTAACTTCAGATTGTGTCCCCTTGTTCTTGTGTTCACTTTCCTATTAAAAACACTTCCCTCCTGAACCTTATTTAACCCTTTAACATATTTAAATGTTTCGATCATGTCCCCCCTTTTCCTTCTGTCCTCCAGACTATACAGATTGAGTTCATTAAGTCTTTCCTGATACGTTCTATGCTTAAGATCTTCCACCATTCTTGTAGCCCGTTCAATTTTGTCAATATCTTTTTGTAGGTGAGGTCTCCAGAACTGAACACAGTACTCCAAATGTGGTCTCACCAGCGCTCTATATAAGGGGATCACAATCTCCCTCTTCCTTCTTGTTATACCTCTAGCTATGCAGCCAAGCATCCTACTTGCTTTTCCTACCACCAGACCACACTGCTCACCCATTTTGAGACTGTCAGAAATCACTACCCCAAAATCCTTCTCTTCTGAAGTTTTTGCTAACACAGAACTGCCAATGCAATACTCAGATTGAGGATTCCTTTTCCCCAAGTGCATTATTTTACACTTGGAAACATTAAGAAGGGTGGGAGATGAAAGGAGAGAAGGGGAGGGAAGGAGAGAAGAGAAGAGGAGATGCAGGGTAGGAGAAGGAGAGGAAAGGAGAGGAGGAGAGGAAGGGAGGGAAAGGAGAAGAGAGGAGAGGGGAAGGGAGGGGACCAAAATTTAGTTCTTATGTTTCATTTCAGTTTTCACATTTGGCCAACTGTAATAGCAAGAATCAAAAACATCCAACTTCTAGGAGACTCTCAATTTCAACTTCCATCAGCCATAACCATTAAAGCCAATAGCAGAGGAAAATGTGAATTTTATTTAATTTATTAATTGGATTTATATGCCGCTTCTCTTCGAGGACTCCAGGCGGCTTACAACATATAAAATTGGACGATAAAATACAACACGCTAAATCCAATTGAGTAAAATTAAATAAAATACTCCAAAATCGTTAGCTATATTAAAAATCAATTATACCCATTCAAACAGCAACCATACATAACATTCATCAGCCAAGGGGCTGGGGTCTAATCACCCCAAGACTGGCAACGTAAATGAGTCTTAAGTCTCTTACAGAAGGCAAGGAGGGTGGGGGCAGTGTAAATCTCCGAGGGGAGCTGATTTCAGAGGGCTGGGGCCCCTACAGAGAAGGCTCTTCCCCTAGATTCCACCAAACAACATTGTCTAGTTGATGGGACCTGGAGAAATCTGACGCTGTGGGTTCTAACCGGTCGTCGGGACTCATGCGGCAGAAGGCAGTCCCGCAAGTATTTTGGTACAATGCCTTGTAGAGCTTTATAGGTCATAATCAATACTTTGAATTGCGTCTGGAAACCAATTGGCAGCCAGTGCAGTCCATGGAGTGTTGGAGAGCATGCCTAGGCCGGCCCATGACTGCTTGCTTGGCTGTATTCTGCACAATTTGTAGTTTTGGGTATGAAACTCACTCTTAGCCTACAAGCCTATCATGTACTGGCCAAGAACTAGATATTAATTTCCAGGCTGAAGGCCCTACGAAGCCAGCTGAGTCCATGTGCCCCAGAGCTCTGCTCTGTAGTGTCCCTTCGGGTTCCTTGGCCTTTGGGACAACCATGGCTTGGATGATTGAGAATCCCCATAGACATCTATTATTCTATATCCTATGGTTTCCTGTAGTGAGTAGTGAGGGGCGAACCCAATGGTGTTCGGGTTCGGCAAGTTTGGCCGAATTTTATGCAAAATTCGGCCGAATCCGAACCGAACCCGAACTCAAACCCGAACGGGGAATCCCTCCCATCAAGAGATTCCAGAGGTGGAGCTTTGACATCACCGGCAGATTGCTAAGGACGCCAAGTTGATCACTTCCTGGATTCCATGGAACCTAGGAAATGATCACCTTGGCGTCCTTAGCAACCTGCTGGTGACGTCAAAGCTCTGAATGCCGAACATGACCCTGAACATTGCCTGAACTTTGGAAAAATTTCAGGTTCGTGTTTGGCATACTGAACACCGCACAATTCGGTACGGACCCGAATTTTGCGGGTTCAGTTCGCCCATCACTAGTAGTGAGTTCTTTTCCACTGCTAACTTCAACCTGGAAACTGCACAGCCCTTCAAGAATGTATTTTATATGAAATGTTCCCCGTGTCTTACTTGACCTTCACAAGGGATCATTCAACTGTGCCGAAAAGATCTACAGATGGGACCAGATGTTCAATGGGTCTCAGTGGCTTGTTTCTACGATCCCATTATCTATTCCCATATTAATATTTTCACTCAAAACCATCATATTCCATCTTTCAGTCTTAGAAACCTTCCCTTTCATTCAACCGTTGGGGGAAAAAAAGCCAACACCGATTGCAAAATTAACGGGCCTATAAAGTAATATATTTGTTTTCCCCCAAATATATAAAAAACAGTAAAAAACAGACAAAGAGAAGGTCTTTTAAAAGCTGGATTGCAGTTCCACTGAGCTACCCAAAAGAACAGTTAAAGGAAATTCTACTTCTTCCTGTCAATAACATGTGGTGTCTTTGAGTAGATGTCGAGCGGACATGGATAATTATGCTTCTCCACTTGTCTACATCTATCTGTCTTGGGTTTTGTCACGAAACTTTCTGCCTTACCATGAAACACATTAACGTGCTTAGTTGCCAGTGCGGACAAGTAAACAAACCAGGGAAGACATTTTTCTCTAGTTTATTTAATGTGATGCCCAAGCTGGGAACTCTGGCTTATTTTTTCCTCCTAATAAGGAAAGAACATTGTTGAATAAACCACCAATGGAGAATGTGTGGTTCGCTTAGTTGTTCCTGTTGGCAGGAAGAGAACCAATCTGGAGCCATCACATTCCTGCTGTTTCTGCTAGCAGAAAGATCTGCTGGAATTCTGATTTCCCTTAGTTCTTATGTCACTAAGGATTGTAAGCACCAAACAGAGCGTAAGAAGTTCTCCAATGTTGTTTGCAGCACTCTGCGGTAACCTAGTAAAAAATACTACGGATCACTCATTACATTTTAGGAAAATTCCAATCTGGGTGTCAACAATAGTGGTGAGGACCTACCCAAATGTATTCGATGTAAATAAGGTGGTGACATACTCTGGATTATTAGATGAACAAAGGAGAATTAAAAACTGATCAGGCATTAAAAATTCAAGGAACAAACATTGATTGGTGGGCTCTATCTCCAAATCAAGACAAAATATATATACAGTGTTCCCTCGATTTTCGCGGGTTCAAACTTTGTGAAAAGTCTATACCGCGGTTTTTCAAAAATAGTAATTAAAAAATACTTCACGGTTTTTCCCCTATACCACGGTTTTCCCGGACAATGACATCATATGTCATCGCCAAACCTTCGTCCGCCTTTAATAAATATTTTTTTTAATAAACTTTGAAAAATAAAGATGGTGAATAATAATCTAAATGGTTGCTAAGGGAATGGGAAATTGTAATTTAGGGGTTTAAAGTGTTAAGGGAAGGCTTGTGATACTGTTCATAGCCAAAAATAGTGTATTTACTTCCGCATCTCTACTTCGCGGAAATTCGACTTTCGCGGGCAGTCTTGGAACGCATCCCCCACAAAAATTGAGGGAACCCTGTATATATAAAAGATGTAGAACAGCATGGTATATAAAGAAAACAACTGGAAATAGGTAAAATATTGTTAAGGGCAGGATATGAAAGTATGAAAACTGGTCCTAAGTCACATTTTTCAGTGCCATTGTAACTTTGAATGATAGATAGATTAACAGATTTGAATGGGACCTTGTAGGTCATCCAGTCCAAGCCTCCACCCAAGCAGGAGACCGCACATCCGTGATGACGAACCTATTGCATGTGTGCCACAGGTGGCATGCGGAACCATATCAGAGGGCAGGCAACACTTTGCCATGTTTCAGCTCTTTGGATAATTTTCAGGCTTGGGAAAAACTGTTTCGTCCTCCATAAGCTTCCCTGAAGAGACAAAAAAATCCCCCTACAGAAAAACCGGAAGTTCAGGGAAAAAAAAACACACTTCCGGTTTGCTGTTGTGTTGTTTTTTGAACTTCGGAGGGTTCAGGGAAGCTTCCTGAAGCTCCGGAGTGTAAAAAACAGCACAGTAGGCAAACCAGAAGTGTATTTTCTGAACTTCCGGTTTGCCATTGTGCTGTTTTTTGCACTCTGCAAGGTTCAGGGAAACTTCCCGAAAGTTCCGGAGTGCAAAAAAACAGCACAAGGGGCAAACCGGAAGTGTGTTTTCTGAACTTCCGGTTTGTCCCCTATGCTGTGTTTTGCACTCCAGAGGGTTCAGAGAAGCTTCCTGAGGCTCCAGAGTGCAAAAAATGGCACAATGGGCAAACCAGAAGTGTATTTTTCTGAACTTCTGGTTTGCCCATTTGGGAATTTTTTTTCACCTACCAGGCTTCAGAAAGTCCTCTGTGCATGCACGGGGGCAGTGCGGGGGGAGGAAAGGGTTGTGAGCACATGCTCACATGCTAGCACACACACACACACATTTTGGCACGCCAACCAAAAGTGGTTCGCCATCACTGCCCTACACCATTTCTGACAAAGGGCAGTCCGGCCTCTTCTTGAAACCTTCCAGTGATGAAGCTCCCACAACTTCTGAAGGAAAGCTTGGTGAATGGTCACTAAGGGAACTGTTATATGTCAAGGACAACCTGTATGCAACTTTTTTTCCCCTTCCTGTTGTGATTCAGCCTGAGGCTGCTCAGGGACCAGCTGTGTCTCTGCTGGCTCCATGCCCGGAGGAGGAGGACAGCGAAGAGGAGGAGGCTGAACAGTCAGATAGGGGAGAGGAAAGTCAGGAATGGGACGAAGGAGAACAGCATGAGAGCCCCGGGGGGGGGGGGCTCTCCCCAGCCAGTAGCTTGGAGTCATTAGGTGATGACGCACAAGCCGTCATTGACATGCGACAGAGACGTTCAGATCAAAGAAAGGAAAAATTAAAGAAGTATTATCAGCACTGAATTAGGAACAGCTGGGCTTGGGTGTGGTCCTCCTTAGCAGGGTTTAAATGGCAGGCAAGCCCTTGAAGCCATGTGGAGTGTTATCAATTGGAGTTACGGTGTCCTGCTTTGTTCTCGACGTCTCTGTTCCTGGCTTGTGGCCCAGCAGTTTGGAAGACCCGTGGGAGGTCTGCTATCTGCTATCTGCAGCCTCGTCCATGCAGCAAGAATCCTGTATTGCTGCATGGACTTTTGTCTTCGTGGATATATCTGAAGATACAGCGTTTTCCTGTTTGTAAGGACATTTTCCGTTACCTGTGTTTTTCTTGAATTTTATAAACTGCCTTTGCCTTTTACCGGTGTGTCTGGGTTCTCTTTTTGGGTTGGTCTTGGCTTCAGGAGTGACCCAGACAGAACACTTCCCTTGAACTATGGCAAGAATTGTTGTAAAATGAGGCAAAACTCACTTAACAATTGTCTAGCTCAGCAACCAAAAGTTTGTGTTCAATTGTGGTTGAAAGTCTAAGACTACCTGTAGATTGAATCCTTATTATTTCTGCTTGGAAATCTTGTGTGTTTACACAGAATGCTGCCTATCACTCAAATCTGCTTTAAACAGCAAGTCTTATATACCACAAATAATAATAAATAAGTTAAACAAATAAATTAAAAAGACAAACACACATAATCCGAGAGAATGTTAATTTCAAGAACATCATCACTTTCTCTGAACAACTTGTTTTCATTTTAGAGTTTAGGATCTATTATAAAATCAAATCTAATGAAACTGACTACAAGCAATAACCACTTAATTAAAAGTGGGCTTACTGACTTTTTTTTTTAAAGCAAGATGCAAATCAAGGAAGCGTAATTAAAATAATGTCAGTAATTCAGTCTAAAAATGTTTTTCTTCCAGGATTTATCTGAACACGTCTGTAAAATTGTGGCTTACTTTAAAAATTATAATACAGACATACCAGTTCAGAAATAATTTCCTATCTTCAGTATTTATCTTTCTCCAAAGGCAACACCGAGGTATAATGAAAAATTTATACTTTTAGCAGTTTCACGTTTTATAGCATATTATATGAAATTTTAATATGAAAATGGATGGATAAGTGGGAGAGGATGCATGAATCAAAGCTGCTCTACAGCTATCACAAATTGAGACATTTTCAGAACAGGGAAACCTGAAAAGGTCACTTTTTTTCATTTTTATTGCTGCTGCCAGAAACGAACTATACTGATTTCAAGGAATATACAGTACTCTTTGGGTGTGTGTATGAGCACATTTTCCAGATCTGCTGGTTTCTAGGAAAAACAATGGTAGTAACAAATTATTTTTTCTTGACATATGCCTGATGTAAGTTTCTTCTTTAAACAATTTATAGGCAAATCAAGGCGAAACAACATAAATCAAGGCAAACCAACAAAAGGTCGGTAAAACGGGACCTGGGGAAGAGCCTTCTCTGTGTTGGCCCCGACCCTCTGGAACCAACTTCCCCCAGATATCAGAGTTGCCCCCACCCTCCTTGCCTTTTGTAAGCTCCTTAAAACCCACCTCTGTCATCAGGCATGGGGGAATTGAGATATCCCCTTCCCCCTAGGCTTATAAAATTTATGCATTGAATGTCTGTATATGTGATTGGTTTCTTAAATTGGGGTTTTTTACATTACTTTTAATATTAGATTTGTTCATATTGTCTTTTTGCTGTTGTTAGCCGCCCCAAGTCTATGGAGAGGGGCATCATACAAATCTAATAAATAAATAAATAAATAATAAAACAAGGACCCAGATTTTGGGAGCAATATGCTTACTCTCTGTAAAATACTTAGAAAGGGCTGTAAAGCACTGTGAAGTGGTATATAAGTCTAAATGCTAATGTTAACATAAGTTTTCCATTAATTTCAATATTCTTTCTTATCTGGTTAGGTTTCTCTATTCCTTTAATTCTATTTCCCCAAATATACAGCCCCATGTTCATTTTTTGCCCAATTATTCTATTCACCTGTCAATAGAGTAGAGTAGAGTAGAGTAGAGTAGAGTATTTATTTATTTTCATTTATTCATTCATTCATTCATTCATTTGTCCAATACACAAATACATAGGAAGAAAATAGACATGTAGTAATATATATAAGGGTAAAGTGAACTTAGAGGAGAGGATATACGAAAGAAAGAAAATATATATGATAAGTGAGAGAAAGGAAAGACAATTGGACAGGGGACGAAAGGCACACCAGTGCACTTATGTACGCCCCTTACTGGCCTCTTAGGAACCTGGAGAGGTCAATTGTGGAGAGTCTAAGGGAGAAATGTTGGGGGTTAGGGGTTGACACAATTGAGTCCGGTAATGAGTTCCACGCTTCGATAACTTGATTGTTGAAATCATATTTTTTACAGTCAAGTTTGGAGCGGTTCGTATTAAGTTTAAATCTGTTGCATGCTCTTGTGTTGTTGCGGTTGAAGCTGAAGTAGTCATTGACTGGTAGGACGTTGCAGCATATGATCTTGTGGGCAATACTCAAATCGTGTTTTAGGCACCATATTTTTAGGCTTTCTAGGCCCAGGATTGTTAGTCTATTTTCGTAGGGTATTCTGTTTCGAGTGGAGGAGCGAAGGGCTCTTCTGGTGAAATATCTTTGGACATTTTCAAGGGTGTTGATGTCTGAGATGTGGTATGGGTTCCAGACAGATGAGCTAGGATGGGTCTGGCAAAAGTTTTGTAGGCTCTCGTGAGTAGTGTGAGATTGCCTGAGCAGAAGCTGCGTAGGATCAGGTTAACAACTCTAGAAGCTTTTTTGGCGATATTGTTGCAGTGGGCTTTAGCACTTAGGTCATTCGATATTAGTATTCCAAGGTCTTTTACTGAGTGTGGGTTGGCAGTGAGAGATTGTTTAGAGAGAGAGTAGAGTAGAGCAGAACAGAACAGAACAGAATTATTTATTGGCCAAGTGTGATTGGACACACAAGGAATTTGTCATAAGTGCATATGTTCACCTGTCAAATGTAGTCTGAAAGATAGACAGACAGACAGACAGATAGACAGACAGACAGACAGATAGATAGATTTTGGTGCTGTTTGACAGTGGCGGGAACATCTTTGGACTTCTAAAAGCTTGACAGAAGCTTAATGAATTACTGTGTATAATTTTTTTAAAAAATGAATATCATATAATAATCAAACAGTCCTGGAAGAATGGGAAGAAAGGGCCAAACAGATTTGAACCCTTTATATGTCTCCATCTCATGAAATTGGCCATCGCTCCTAAAGTTGAATGGCTTTGCTGTACTACCTTGGAAGCAAAGATATTGAGTCAGTAATATAAAATAAACCGTTCCGTGTAATAGCTCTATTGTAACAGTATCAAGTACCAAGATCATTAAAGCACTCTAAAGTCTGTTTTAGGACTCTATTAATATGCACAGACCAGTCGTTGGAATGTCAGTTTGCAGAACTACTGACTGTCAGTACACCCAAGGTGTGGATTAATTAAGCAATAAAAGATGCCTTGTCATCATTTGATGCTATCAGTGAACCCAAAATGAGTATTTTATTTCAAGAAGAAATAATGGAACAATTTGAGCATATGGAGAACATTATGAGACTATTATGTCATTTGTAAAAAAAGAAGAAGAAGTAAATGGAGTGGTGGAAAAACCCTGTCAAAATATATAGTGTTATTTTTTTTTTTAAAAAGGAAATCATTTTATTAACTGAGATTTCTACATTTGGAGGAACTTGGATTGGTGAAAAGAAGATGATCAAGAAATTGAGCAACTATGAAACAGCAGTAGGAGTGCTGAGACAGAAAAAAAAGGTACTAATGGCCTTTCAAAATGTGCTTCCAATTTGTGGATAGAGAAATTGGATAGATGATTTTTCTCTAGATTTCTCTAGAGCAGTGTTTCTCAACCTTGGTCGTTTGAAGATGTGCGGACTTCAATTCCTAGAATTTTTTGAAGTTTGCCAACCTCACATCCACAAATCACATGGCCAAATGCCTTCACCAAGTTATACAATTGTACAAGACTTGCAATTAGGTGTTGTGGTTAGCTCTGGCCCAGCTCCTGCCCCAAGGACTGTGGATGTGGGGGAGACATCCACATGCTGCAGGCCTGTTTTGCCCCTCCCCCAGTGGAATCTGCTGATGAAGGCTCCTCTGACCAAGAAGACATGAGTGACAGGGAGGAGGAGAGTGTGGCAGACAGTTCAGAAGGAGAGCAATTATCTAGTTCCTCCTTGGATTCAGAACAAGAGTTAATGATAGAGCCACGCATGCAGAGAGCGATGCATAGGCAACAACTGAGAGATTATTATCAGAGAAAATGAGGCCACCTGTGGTTGGGTGGGGCTGTGGTGATTAGTGAGGCTGCCATAAATAGCAGCCTGTGGGTTTGGCCATTGTGGAGGATTATCTAATCGTTGTGTTTCGTGACTGCTTTACTGACTTTGACCTTTTGTGTGCTGATTTTTCCCCGCTTTGAAACTAAACCAGAGCAAAGTGTATGTCACTTTGTGAAAGAAGAAGGACTGTGAATTGCCTCACAGCTGCAAGCTAAGTATCACAGAACTGATAAGGGACTTGTACAAATTACCAGTTTGTTTGGAGACAATGCTCTTGGCTATATCAAAAGAGGGCTTGGTTTAAGTGAATTTTCATTATAAAGAACATTGTTTTGAATTTTCAAATGTGTGTGTGTCTGAAATTTGTACCTGTGAATTATTGGGAGGAGTCTACCAGACAGCCCGACAGAACATTAGGTATGTTTTTTCCCTCTAATTGACCTATTTTTTCCTCCCAATAACTAATTGCTGAATTAAACCCAAGGTATTTTTTCCCAAAAGAGGCAACTAGATTTTCTCGTATTTTTTTTCTTTGAAAATCTTTTAGTTATAATAATCCATGTCACTTCTTCAGTTCTGAACTTCTTCAGAACTTCAAAAAGCTTCTTGGAGGAGAAGTGAAATATTTTGAAATAAAAAACCCAAGAATGTCTGTTTGTCTTTTGGAAATAAACAATCTTTGGAAAAACCATGACCTGGATGATTGAGAATCTCCATAGACATTTATTAAATTAAACTATTTTTCTCTCTCTCTCTCTTTAAAACAAAATTGTAAAAGCTGGTCAAAGACTACAATAAAGATATTTGATTTATTGGTCAGAAATCATAGATACTTTAACCTTGGGTAAAATTTGAGGATAATTTATGAGGTTAATACATCTTCTCAAATTGGATTTCATCACAAGGATTGGAATTGTATCATTTGTGTGAATATCAGGTTGATGGGAAATTATAAAGCTTGAAATCCCAAAGGCGTATTTTTTTTTCCAAAAGCTGGACTTTCTTTTTCCTTGAAGAGGTTTCACTTCTCATCCAAGAGCTTCTTCAGTTCTGACTTGGAAAGTCTTTTTAAAGAAGCACCTTTGAGACAACTTTGACCTGGATGATTGACAAACTCCACAGGCATGTGGCTTGAAATCCAACATTTCTCTAGAGATTCGGTTCAGGAACATTTAGACTATTCCTATCTTTCCACAAATCTTTTTTTAACCCTCATCCTTTCTATCTCAGTTTCATCCAAGCTTCTTAGACGAAAAGCTTCCTCCAATTTTCATTTTGTAACTACCATTTTTTATCCGTTTTAACTTCTCCATATTTTACACTTTAGATATGCCCAACACTTAAAAACGGGAGGGGAAAAATTATCCAGCTAAGTTATTTCATTCCAACATCCCATTCAGAAGAAAGTTACAGGTTTTGGGGGAAATGTATTTATTTCTCATCTTAAAAAAAACAAAAAGTTGAGCTGATCCTGGCAACAAACTTAAATCTAAGTTTTAAAAGATAAAGAAACAGCCTACCACAGCTGTCTTGGCATTTCATACTGTTTTATTTATGGATCCTTTCTGCCTTAGAAGTTTAATGGAATTTTCACTGTGATTTTTATTCCTGTGTGATTTATTATACATCAAACAGGGTAAATCAATCAGTGTTGGTTTAAATACCAGTCCAGGTTGATATTACCCTATTAAAACATATCCTAACGGTTGTTAGAATCACAAATGCTTGGGTAGAGGAAGTTATAAAAGGATTGGACAGACATATATGTGATTAACATATATCATTTTGCAGCCGTGTACTACCCAATTAGTTCCAAAAAGGCATATCTAAATATTGGAAATAGAGTAGAATAGTTCAGGCTTATGAATGCTAAGGACTAGGCACAAAACAAAGATATACTATAAAAGTTAATGCCTCACTGTCATTCCCAGAAGTGATGCCCTAATCTAATATCCTACTACGAGATATTAAGAAGCCATGCAAATTATTTGGAGTGCCTAAGATTTTAAGCTTGAAAATACTCTATTTTTGAGTCTGGAATGAATTATTTCAAGTTTAATGCAGTGTTTGTGGGTTTTTATTTTTTCCAGCCAGTCTAGAATTTTTTTCACAGCTTCAAATGGCTTCATTCCATCCTCACAACTCAAGTGGTCATAACCAGTGTTTAAAATTCCAAACATATTGTTAAATCCCTAGAGACTATCTGTCTGTCTATGGGAACATGGGCATTTTCATTCATCACCAGACATGTTTTGATGAATGTCAACTTTTTGCAAGTTGGGGAAAAAAAGGAAGAGGGACTTGTTAGATAGATGAGTCTTTGCACTGACAGAACTTGGCTTGACTTTTTAAACAGGGAACTTTTATTCTGGCATTTTCAGCACCTCTCCAGGTCATCTTCAATAGAACAGCGAACAGACTTCTGAAAGCTCCTTTAATAGTATGGCTGTCAGGCAGCCAACCAATCACATTGCCTTAACGTCCCGATCGAAAGGTCTCTTGTCCTTAGCCAATCAGGCTTCAGCTCCAAGTCTCCGGACAAAGGCTAATTAATAATAATAATAATAATAATAATAATAATAATTATTATTATTATTATTATTATTATTAATTAGATTTGTATGCTGTCATAATTTTAGGACTTTGCATTTATGGTGGGGTTGTAAATCCAGGACTTAACAGCTCTATTGTCACAGCATATTCCACCACGGTGCGCCTAACCATGGTTTGTTAAATACCTAACAATTGTCTGGCTACCCATGACATGCTGAGTCAGATGCCGCAGTTTACAAACTCCAACCTCTGTGCTAACGAGGCCATTCAATTACAATAATAATAATATTATTATTAACATTATTAATATTAGCATAATCTATATTTATATTATTATTATTTTATGCTATCACATAGTATAAAATGTGAACTTAATTCTAGGGCACTTGTTGCTCGCCTTAAAGGCTAACCCACAGTCTCGACTTGAGGGATAGAATATTAGATTAGAACAAATAGCAATAGCACTAACAATAGCGTTTAGACTTATATATCACTTTACAGTGCTTTGCGGGACTCTCTAAGCAGTTAAAGAGTCAGCATATTGCCCCCAACAATCTGAGTCCTTATTTTACCCACTTCAGAAGGATGGAAGGCTGAGTCAACCTTAAGCTGATATGTATGAATGTATGTATGTATGTATGTATGTATGTATGTATGTATGTATGTATGGATAAGGGAAGAGAAGAGAAAGGAAGGACGGGGGAGGGAGGGTTGAAGGAAGGTAGGTAGATAAGTAGGTAGGTAGGGAAAAAAGGAAGGAAGGAAGGATGGAAGGAAGGAAGGAAGGAAGGAAGGAAGGAATATATGAAAACAGCTAGAAAGAAGTGTCAAGAATGATTAAAACATAAATAAATAAATAAATAAATAAATAAATAAATAAATAAATAAATAAATAAATAAATAAATAAATAAATAAATAAATAGAGAATTAATAACAGTTGAGAGAGAAAAAGAATGAATGTCTGAAATAATTTGTCAAGTTTAGGAATGTGGGGCCACTATTATAACAATAACTCCACCCACCCAAACAACTCTCAACTAAGTTGATTTTTTTTCCATTTCTGATCTTCTTCTTATCTGTTTGGAGGGAGAAAATGAGCATCTAAAGATCGAAACTGCAGAGTTTTCTCAATGAAAATCTGTGATATTTATTTGCCACAGTCTCATTTTCCTGTGTAGATGAAGTAATCTATAATCAGTAAACTAGCAACGATGTCACATTTCCAACTCCAGTGAATATTTGCAAATCTGGCACATCCAGAACAGATATGCATTATGTGAGATTACAGTTTGATCACTTCTTTTCGTTCCTGCTACGCTGAAAACACAATGCCATCAGTTTTGATCGGCAGGTTTCAATAGATTTATCTTTTTCATTCATTCATATTACTATTATTCCCATTCCATTTTCTTAGCCAATGTTGTGTATGGCCAAAGAGATTGTATTCAGGCTTGCACAACATGGCTCAAAAGGCAGAAGGAGAGGGGGAGAGAGAGAGAAGAAAGAAGAAATAAGAAGAAAGGAAGAAGAAAAAAGGAAAAAGAAGAAAGAAAAAGAAAAAAGAAAAAAGAAAGGAGGGAGGAAGAGAGAGAGAAAGAAAGAAAGAGAGAAAAGATAGAAGAAAGAAAGAAGAAAAAGACGAGAGAGAAGAAAGAAGAAAGGGAGAAGAAAAAAGAAAAAAGAAAGGAGGGAGGGAGAGAGAGAGAAAGAGATAAAAGATAGAAAAAAGAAAAAAAGAAAAAGAAGAGAGAGAAGAAAGAAGAAAGGAAGAAGAAAAAAGGAAAAAGAAGAAAGAAAAAAGAAAAAAGAAAGGAGGGAGGGAGAGAGAGAGAGATAAAAGATAGAAAAAAGAAAAAAGAAAAAGAAGAGAAGAAAGAAGAAAGGAAGAAGAAAAAAGAAAAAAGAAAAAGAAAAAAGAAAAATAGAAAGGAGGGAGGAAGAGAGAGAGAAAGAGATAAAAGATAGAAGAAAGAAAAAAGAAAAAGAAGAGAAGAAAGAAGAAAGGAAGAAGAAAAAAGGAAAAAGAAAAAGAAAAAAGAAAAATAGAAAGGAGGGAGGGAGAGAGAGAAAGAGATAAAAGATAGAAAAAAGAAAAAAGAAAAAGAAGAGAGAGAAGAAAGAAGAAAGGAAGAAGAAAAAAGAAAAAAGAAAAAGAAAAAAGAAAAATAGAAAGGAGGGAGGGAGAGAGAGAGAAAGAGAGAGAAAAGATAGAAGAAAGAAAAAAGAAAAAGAAGAGAGAGAGAGAAGAAAGAAGAAGAAAAAAGGAAAAATAAAAAATAAAGGAGGGAGGGAGAGAGAGAGAAAGAGAGAAAAGATAGAAGAAAGAAAAAAGAAAAAGAAGAGAGAGAGAGAAGAAAGAAGAAGAAAAAAGGAAAAAGAAAAAAGAAAGGAGGGAGGGAGAGAGAGAGAAAGAGAGAAAAGATAGAAGAAAGAAAAAAGAAAAAGAAGAGAGAGAGAGAGAGAGGTTGAGATTCATTCCATAATATAAGAATGTATATGTCTTGATTTTTGTTTGCTTAATTATTCAGCGCACTATATATAGCTCAGGATGAACAAGAAATCTATAATGGATTTCTTTCTCTTGAAATTCTACATGGAGTCAGAAAAGACACACTGTGACATAGGGAATACCAATGAGCAGTGTGTTTTGCTGTCTGTGATGGGCCAGGAGTTGTGCCTGAGTGAGATGAAAGAGCAAGTCATCAAAACATGCAAGATTTGCAGCACAAAAGGCAGTACAAAGAGAATTCTGCTTTAAACCAACCACTATCAGGCAAGTTCCTTTGCCCAGCAGAACTATTGAACAGGTTGGCTACAATCAGGCTAGGTTTACTCAGAATCAGAACCTGTCCCCTCCAATTCTTTATCGCCTCCAAATTGTCAGGCTTGAAAGATCAGAAGGTCCACAGGTGAAAGTCCAAATAAACTGATTTATTGCTACTCATGTCTACACATAAGAATAGCAATAGCATTTAGACTTATATACCACTGTTTAGTGCTTTGCAGCCCTCTCTAAGTCAACATATTGGCCCCAACAATCTGGGTCCCCATTTTGCGGACCTTAGAAGAATGTATCTTGTCAACTAAGTGTTACCGCTTGCCTGCAACTGGATAAGGTTAACAAAATTCAAGGGAGGTTGAACTTGGTCCACATCTAGCTATGTAGGGATTCTAGGCTGATCCCTGTTTTAACTCCATCCTCAAGTTCTGCATATATAATTATACGACAGAATTAGTTAGTAAGAACATCTCCAATATCTCCTGCTTGGTCCATGATCGAAAGGTACAAATGATACCTCTCCCAAAATCAATGGATGACCTGCTTTCAAATTTTCAAACTGATATTGTTCTGTCTGGGTCACTCCAGAAGCCAATACCAACCCAAAAAGAGAAGCCAGACACACTGGTAAAAGGCAAAGGAAGTTTATCTAATTCAAGGAAAGCACAGGGAACAGAAAATGTCCTTACAAACAGGAAAAATGCTGGAACTTCAAATATATACATGAAGGGAATAGTCCATGAAGCAATACCAGATTCTTGCTGCCAAGACGAAGCTGTAGATAGCAAACAGACGCCTCCCACGAGTCTTCCAGACTGCGAGGCCACAAGCCAAGATCAGAGACGCTGAGAATCAAAACAGGTCACCGCAACTCCAATTGATAACTCTCCACATGGCTTCAAGGCCTTGCCTGCCTTTTAAACCCTGCTGATGAGGACCACACCCAAACCCAGCTGTTTCTAATTCAATGGTGAAAATATTTCTTTAACTGCTCCTTTCGTTGCTCTGAACGTCTCTGTCTCAGGTCAATGACAGCTTGTGCGTCATCACCTAATGACTCCAAGCTACTGGCTGGGGAGAGCCCCCCCCCCCTCCGGGGCTCTCATGCTGTTCTCCTTCATCCCATTCCTGACTCTCCTCTCCCCTGTCCGACTGTTCAGCCCCCTCCTCTGCGCTGTCATCCTCCTCCAGGCATGGAGCCAGCAGAGACACAGCAGGTCCCTGAGCAGCCTCAGGCTGAATCACAACAGATATTAACACAACAAAAGTAAGAGTGGAGCCCTGATTAAACAATCCTTAGTGGACTAACCAGGGATTAGCAGAATTTACTTCTCCTTTCTCACTGGATAGTTCCCACTTCAAAGTGGTAGAACCACAACAAAACCACAGCCACCAATTTCCAGCCCTCATGAGTTCTCATCTCAAAGGATCTCAATGCCAGAACTCATTGTAACAGCATTGCCAAAAAAGCATTCAGAGTTGTCAACCTAATCTTACGAAGTTTGTTTTCTGGTAATATTGTACTGTAAACTAGTGCCTACAAAACCTTTGCTAGACCAATTCTTGAATACAGCTCATCTGCCTGGAATCCACACTGTATATCAGACATTAACACAATTGAGCAAGTCCAGAGATATTTCATGAGAAGAGTACTCCACTCCTCTGCTCACAATAAAATACCTAACACCACCAGGCTTGAAATCTTAGGCTTGGATAACCTAGAACTAGGTCTCCTACGGTCTGACCTAAACATAGCTGCCTCGATTTTTTTTGCACCCATTTGCTATATTCATATTTATGTTTACACTGTTATAGTAGTAATAATAATAGTAGTAGTAGTAGTAGTAGTAGTAGTAGTAGTAGTAGTAATAATAATAATAATAATAATAATAATAATAATAATAATAATAATAATAATAATGATGATGATGATAATAATAGAAACATAGAAGTCTGATGGCAGAAAAAGACCTCATGGTCCATCTAGTCTGCCCTTATACTATTTTCTGTATTTTATCTTAGGATGCATATATGTTTATCGCAGGCATGTTTAAATTCAGTTACTGTGGATTTATCTACCACGTCTGCTGAAAGTTTGTTCCAAGGATCTACTACTCTTTCAGTAAAATAATATTTTCTCATGTTGCTTTTGATCTTTCCCCCAACTAACTTCAGATTGTGTCCCCTTGTTCTTGGGTTCACTTTCCTATTAAAAAACACTTCCCTCCTGGACCTTATTTAACCCTTTAATATATTTAAATGTTTTGATCATGTCCCCCCTTTTCCTTCTGTCCTCCAGACTATACAGATTGAGTTCATTAAGTCTTTCCTGATATATTTTATGCTTAAGACCTTCCACCATTTTTGTAGTCCGTCTTTGGACCCGTTCAATTTTGTCAATATCTTTTTGTAGGTGAGGTCTCCAGAACTGAACACAGTATTCCAAATGTGGTGTCACCAGCGCTCTATATAAGGGGATCACAATCTCCCTCTTCCTGCTTGTTATACCTCTAGCTATGCAGCCAAGCATCCTACTTGCTTTCCCTACCGCCTGACTGCACTGTTCACCCATTTTGAGACTGTCATAATAATAATAATAATAATAATAATAATAATAATAATAATAATAATAATGTAAAGAAACAGATGAGACAATCACATACTCAGCTGCTGCAAAAAGGTCATACAGACTGACTACAAGCATAGACACGATGCTGTGGCACAGATGATCCACTGGATGATAATAGCAGAAGCAGCACCATCAAACCTGGTGAAGAATTCTGGGAGTTGAAGTCCACATGTGTCTTAAAATTGCCAAGGTTGGGGACTGGTCTAGAGGACCAAATGCCCCTTAGTGATCCAGCAGGTTCATGATAGCCACAGCAAAAGTCATCCACAATGGCCACTGATATCATTTATATCCATAACCATAATCTTGACTGCAGGTAATGCAGATAATTTACTTCCTTTCGATGCCATTGCAATTGCAGCAAAGTCCTGCGTAAAAGCTTGGAAGTTTCTACATTTTTGTATTATTTTAGGCACTCCAAAAGGATGTATTAAAGTACTCCTCCTAAAGCCTCCTACGTTCTTTCACATTACTTCTGTAATTTTTGTCTTGCACTTCTAGGCAAAATTATTATTATCCTAAGAAGCAATTTGCACAGATTAATTTTTGATTCTAATATTATTTCTGAAAAAAATAATCCTACCCCATGAAGAACACTCAGGCTCTTTGCTGGAAATTTGAAGAATGTTTATCGAAGATTGGTTTCCGCATTCAGCCTAATTGTTGCTCTATTATATTTTCTGGTTACAGTAGAATGGCAAAAAACCAGGGGAGGAAAGAGAGAAGGAAATAACATACAGCACAGTCTAAAGTCCTAAATCGATTTGGCTGATGTATAAAGGGTTTCATTTAGTGGGCAGAATTCAAACTGGAGTTGATTGACGTATTTATTACCATAATTGTTCATAATTAAGAAGCCACTGAAAGTTATAAAAAGAAACATTCAGCCGTTTGAGAGCACAACTGTTCTCTTTTCCCATCAATTAAAAAGCTGATATTTCAGAGGATGGTTGCCTTTAGAATTATGGAATCATAAAGTTGGAAGCAACTATTGAGGCCAACCCCCAGCTTAGGGCAAAAATCCCAATTAAAGTTTCCATAGCAGATGTCTGTCTACTTTCTACATCAAACCTAACTTGCAAGGGAAACTGCGTCCGGTGACGTTCTGATTCTTGCCCCAAAAGTTTGCAAGTCATTGAGATGGCCAATGCTTACAGTCTTGACTAGGGGCTATGCTTATGTTGGTACATTCAAAGGCAATCCAAAACTAGACATAGGTGGTCTTAGGTGACTGGAAAAAATCCATTGTAAAATCAAACTCTTAGTCAATAGTCACTGCAGTTACAACTGGCATCAACGAAACCAGCTCCTATCCTTTAAAAGTCCATGGAAACCAAATATGATTTCATTGCTTATTTGCACCCGGACTGTCATTAAGTGTTGTACCTTATGGTTCTTGACAAACATATCTTTTCTTTTATGTATACTGAGAGAATATGTACCAATACAAATTCCTTGTGTGTCCAATCATGGTTAGCCAATAAAGAATTCTGTTCTGTTCTATTCTATTCTGTTCTGCTCTGCTCTGCTCTGCTCTGCTCTGCTCTGCTCTGCTCTACTCTACTCTACACTACTCTACTCTACTCTACTCTTCCCTTCCCTACTCTACCCTACCCTACCATACTATATTATACTATACTATACTCTATTCTACTCTTAATTTCAATATCTATTCTATTCTATTCTACTCTTCCCTACCCTACTCTACCCTACCCTACCATACTATATTATACTATACTATACTCTATTCTACTCTTCATTCCAATATATTCTATTCTATTCTACCCTACCCTACCCTACCAGACCATACCATACCATACCATACTATACTCTATTCTACTCTTCATTCCAATATCTATTCTATTCTATTCTATTCTATTCTATTCTATTCTATTCTATTCTATTCTATTCTATTCTACCCTACCCTACCCTACCCTACCCTACCAGACCAGACCAGACCAGACCATACCATACCATACCATACCATACCATACCATACTATACTCTATTCTACTCTTCATTCCAATATCTATTCTATTCTATTCTATTCTATTCTATTCTACTCTACTCTATTGTACTCTACTCCCAAGTCTTCAGGAAATGAATAGGAAGAGATGTTCTAAGAAGAAATGGAGGATATTGTCATGGAGAATGCATTAGCCTTTTCAAGAAAAAACACAACCTTTATGCTCACTCATTGCAGGAGAAGGAATGTCAGATGCTGGAGGTGGAGTCAAAAGAGGAATCAGTCTGGAGTCCCTACGTTCCCACAAGTGGTTCAAGTCCAGCCCCTTTGAATTCTGTTCATGTTTATATAGCTCCAAAATAGTGTTGACTGTTAGTCGACTAGATTCATGTGCTCAGGCATGAGCAATAAATCAATTTAATTGGAATCTAACTGTGTGGCCTTGACCTTTTGCACCTGACACCCACTGAATCTTCCAACAATCAGACAGTGGTTTCTGTAACTACACAGGGGTTTAAAACCAGAATAGTAACAAACAGCTTGAGCAAAGCTGTCAATGGCATAACATCAACAATACTGCATGGTGCTGAAAGACAAAAGTCTGGCCATTATGTTTCACATCAACAAAAGCTCAGGGGCTTCCCCAGACACATTAAAAAACAGGCAGACTTTCAGTCTTGGTTTATGGCTACCATCTTGATATATATATATTATAAAATCCAACTCGAAAACCAAGGAATCTATGAAATCCCTTGCAAAACATGTGCAGCCACATACATTGGACAAACTAATTGAAGAGTAAACGCACGCATTGCAGAACATAAGAATGCAGTCAAAAAAGAAGAAAAAACTTCCTCCCTTGTCCAGCACATTAAAAAAAACAGGGCATGAGATTGACTTTGAAAAAACTAAATTACTTTCCAAAACAGAAAATGTATACAAAAGAATTATCATGGAAGCCATAGAGATAGAAAAACACCCCCTCAGCATGAACAAACGAGATGACACGTCCCACCTACCAGAGATTTGGAAACCAGCCTTAAACAAAAAAGCATATCATAATCATCACCATGTCAATCCTTCAACTAAATGTGATTCCACCAACCAATCAAATCATTAAAACATAGCCACCCAATCTATTTTCTACATTCAAACCAAATCTCCACCCCCACCACTATATATAAGGAACAAATGGCAGTTGCAAACAAACTATATTTACAGCAGCACGAAGCTTATAACTTCAGCCTGATGATGGTGAATGTGATTTCACCGAAACGTCGCATAGCCACTCAAAATATTACACGGGGCAAAACCCAAACTCAGAACAATCTACATATATATATATTTATTAACCACCCTCTGTGGACCTCTACTGCCTTGTATGTAATTCCCCTCTGATAGACATATTAAAACCCGTATGTTATCATCAGATTGTCCTTTATGTTGAAAGGAGAAGGGTAATGAAACCATAAATTATTTAATAAATAAAAACCTCACCTGATCACCCCGCCATTGTTTGAAACTCACTCATTACGGTTCCTGACACTTATAGGATTGGGGAGTAGAGTTAATGCCATTGTAAGAATGAATTTGGCACTTTCCCCCCCATGATATTTTGTTTCTCTCTTCCTTTGTCTCTTTTATTATATATATCAGGGAGAAGAGATTGGGAAAACCTCTCCGAATCCTTCTGGGTTTGAATAAAATGACACCCTTCATAGGTTCACGGAACATTAAATGATGATTATTTTTTCACTACCTATCGGTTCTGAAGAATATATGAAAAGATGGCTGTATTTCTTAATGAAATATAGTGCTGTCCCACTTGAAAATCATCATAGATCCACTGTTAGACCCCTTGCAATTTGCATTCCAAGCAAGTAGATTGACAGATGATGCTGTTAGTATGGCCCCGCACGACATCTTACAATGTCTTGAATCTCCAAAGACCAACACAAGGGTCTTTTTTGTAGACTTTAGTTCAACATTCAATACCATCATTCCAGACACTCTTCTAACTAAGCTGAACTAGCTAGGGATACCTGAACACAATTGTAAGTGGACCATAAGCTTCCTAACGGACAGGAAGCAGCAGGTGAAGCTAAGCAGGATCACAATATATACCTGTACAATTAGCACAGCCCTCCCCTCCAAGGCTGTGTGCTCTCTCCACTTCTCTATATACACCAATAACAGCCTCTCAAACAGTCCATCTTAATGTTAAACGGTCCATGTTAAATTAGTGAAGTTTGCAGATGACACAACAGTGATTGGACTCATTCAAGACAATGTTGAATCCACACACAGATGGAGAAGGAAGGAAGGAAGGAAGGAAGGAAGGAAGGGAGGAAGGGAGGGAGGAAGGAAGGGAAGAAGGAAGGAGGGAGTGAAGGCAGAAGGAAGGAAGGAAGGAAGAAGGGAGGGAGGGAGGAAGGAGGGAGTGAAGGCGGAAGGAAGGGAGGAAGGGAGGAAGGAAAGAAGGGAGGGAGGAAGGAAGGAAGGAAGAAGAGAGGGAGGGAGGGAGGAAGGAGGGAGTGAAGGCGGAAGGAAGGAAGGAAGGAAAGGAGGGAGGGAGGGAGGAAAGAAGAAGGGAGGGAGGAGGGAGTGAAGGCAGAAGGGAGGGAGGAAGGAAGGAAAGAAGGGAGGGAGGAAGGAAGGAAGAAGGAAGGGAGGAAGGAAGGGAGGGAGGGAGGAAGGAAAGAAGGAAGAAGGGAGGGAGGGAAATCAAGCAAGAAAGGAAGGAAGGAAGGAAGGTGGGAGGGAGGGAAAGAAGGAAGTTCTAATTCTCAAAATGCCACCTAATGACTGTTCAAATTGCTACAGCCCGCTTGCGTAGACTTCATTCTACCACAGCATCAGACATAGCATCTTAGACAGAAAGCCATCCTAGCAATCCCTCCCTCTATACCGTCTTCCTTTTTGCATAATTCAGTGTTCTAGTGAAGGCTTTTATATGCATAACTTCTCCCCGCGTTAATGAAATTCATGTGGGTGCATCAAGGTGTGAATATATCCCATTGTCTTTTTATGATGCCATCTATAATGAAGAATGGGATGAAGCCATAAATCCCTGAACTCTGAACTATAAAGTGGTCTATTAATTATTACCCTTAACTTTTCTGCCAGATAAGATGTTTATGGGGGCGTCTTCACCGCCACATCTCTACTTTTAATGCCAAACTGAGTAGGCACCGTGCTACATTAAGGATGAGTTCCTAATTCAAGGGTTTATTTGATATCTTTGTTTGGGTGATGGAGGGAACTGCAGTTTACATCCTAGATTCTGTGTTCTTTTTTCACTGCTTTGCGTTGTAGTTGTGAACCTCTCATTTGCTGTTATAAAAAACTGTTTGCTGTTCATAATGCCAGCCTTTCCTGATCGGACTCATTCGAGACAACGATGAATCCGCATACAGACGGGAAGTTGAACAACTATCCTTGTGGTGTGACCAGAACAATCTAGAACTGAACACACTCAAAACCGTAGAAATGGTGATAGACTTTAAGAGAAACCCTTCCACTCTTCCACCTCTCACAATACTAGACAACACAGTATCAACAGTAGAGACCTTCAAATTTCTAGGTTCTATCATATCTCAAGACCTAAAATGGTCACCTAACATCAAAAACATCACCAAAAAAGCACAACAAAGAATGTTCTTTCTGCGCCAGCTCAGGAATCTCAAACTGCCCAAGGAGCTGCTGATTCAGTTCTACGGAGGAATCATTGAGTCTGTCATCTGCACCTCTATAACTGTCTGGTTTGGTGCTGCAACCCAACAGGACCAACACAGACTTCAGAGGATAATCAGAATTGCAGAAAAAACAATTGCTGCCAATCTGCCTTCCATTGAGGACCTGTATACTGCACGAGTCAAAAAGAGGGCGGGTAAAATATTTACTGACCCCTCACATCCTGGACACAAATTGTTTCAACTCCTACCCTCAAAACATCGCTACAGAGCACTGCACACCAAGACAACTAGACACAAGAACAGTTTTTCCCCGAATGCCATCACTCTACTAAACAAGTAATTCCCTCAACACTGTCAGACTTTCTACTAAATCTGCACTTCTATTCTACTAGTTTTTCTCATCATTCCTATCACCCATTTCCTCCCATGTTGACTGTATGACTGTAACTTGTTGCTTATATCCTAAGATTTTTATTAATATTGCTTCTTCATTGCTTATTTGACCCCTATGACAACCATTAAGTGTCGTACCACATGATTCTTGACAAATATATATTTTATTTTATGTACGTTGGGAGCATATGCACCAAGACAAATTCCTTGTGTGTCCAATCACACTTGGCCAATAAAATTCTATTCTATTCTATTGCATTCTATTCTATTCTTATGGAAATCTCCCTCTCTTTTCCTACAGCAACAAAAGCGTAAAAATAAGAATCAGCCCAAAACCACCTCCGTGAATCCTGTGTTTTCTCAAAGCTCCACATTTGTAACGCTTTCTGCATTTACCGTGACCACTTCTGGATGACCAAAGCAGGGCAAAAGTTCACCCCCAATCCACAGGCTGATCCGCTCTGAGAAAAGAACCAATTTGGAACTATTATAAGAAAATAACTTTCATTAAGCTTTCATCATTTTTTTCCCCTTGCAGGACATACGAAAAATCATCTTGCTTAGCTCACATGTCAGCTTCTGAAAGTGCCACCATCCATTACTGCACTGTAGAGAAGAAGAAAGATCAAATGCATTTATTTATTTATTTTTTAAAAAGAGCTCTTTGGCAGGCCACCCTATCAAAGGACCTGGCCATTCCATTAAGTAGAGTTACCTATATTGGTTTGTATATCATGACAGGGGAAGGGGGGGGGGTAAGCACATTAAGAGAAATGTTGGTTAAAAGGACAGGAAGATTCAGAATATGGCAAAGTCTGGGATAAGGTTTATGATTGTCTAGATAAAAGATTAAGGAATAATTAATCAACGATCAAGTCATAAATGCGTAAATAATAAATACAGTGTTCCCTCGATTTTCGTGGGTTCGAACTTCGCGAAAAGTCTATACCACGGTTTTTCAAAAATATTAATTAAAAAGTACTTCGCGGGTTTTTTCCCTATACCACAGTTTTTCCTGCCTGATGATGTCATATGTCATCGCCAAACTTTCGTCTGCCTTTAATAAATATTTTTTAATAAACTTTACTTACTTACTTACTTACTTACTTACTTACTTACTTACTTACTTATTAGATTTGTATGCCGCCCCTCTTCTTAGACTCGGAGAGGCTCACAATAAATAAATTTAATAAATAAACATGGTGAGTAATAATCCAAATGGTTGCTAAGGGAATGGGAAATTGCAATTTAGGGGGTTAAAGTGTTAAGGGAAGGCTTGTGATACTGTTCATCGCCAAAAATAGTGTATTTATTTCTGCTCTCTACTTCGCGGAAATTCGACTTTCGCGGGCCGTCTCAGAACGCATCCCCTGCAAAAATCGAGGAAACACTGTAGTTATAAATGTGTAAATAGTTAATAGTAAACAATATTAGAATGTTAAGTATCAAGAATAAGAGAAAATATTTGTAAGGAATATAACAATATGTATCTTTGCATGAAACTTATGATAAGAGCCGGGTAGCAAAAGCCCCTATATATGTTTTATGTCTTTTTCTGTTTTGCCTTGTCTTATAATAAAAAAATAAATAAAAAAGGAGAAATTTTGAGGACATGCCTCAGTTTTATTCTTCTCTAAGAGAGTTTGCATAGTTCTTTTAAATCATACCTTACTTTATATTTATAAATCACTGCACAAACAGTTAGAAAAGTATATCTGTTTTTAATAAGTCCCCAGGATATTTAGCTATCCATATCTCACTTTCATTTGGTTAGGATTTTAAGGCAAATTTATCGACTCATATTTTCCAAACATGAACGCATATCCAAACAGAATTATACAGTAAAATCTGCACTTTACTGAATTTTGTAACACGGCTCACATCTATATGCAAAGAAAATTGCTTATATTAGGGAGGAAATGGCACAAAACGTATAGGCTAGGAGATGCGCATATCACAACACATTAGGGAAAATCTTCTGCTAGAAATGTGTTCTTTAAAGAACAAGCTAATATAAATACATGCATGGGGGGAAAAATGCACAGATATTGTCAATTACATTTAAGAGGCAAAAGAAAGCAGAAAAAAAAACAAGAGAACTGAATGGATCAATTTCAAAGGCTGAAATGAAAACGGAACTATTCAGGTAATACTTCACAAATGGATCTTAAATGGGTGCTATTTATTCTGCAACAAATTATTGCAGGCTTTTGAGTCGCAGGACGCATTAAGCAAGCATAATAAAATTCCCAATCAATTACAATCTTATCCAGTTATTTAATGCACTTCCACCATCATATGGACTAGAAACAAGCAAGCAAAGTAGCAGAAGATTTATTTATGTATGTATGTATGTATGTATGTATGTATGTATGTATTTATTTATTTATTTATTTATTTATTTGATTTGTATGCTGCCCCTCTCCGCAGACTCGGGGCGGCTAACAACAATGATAAAAACAGCATGTAGAAATCCAATTAATAAAACAACTAAAAACCCTTATAATAAAACCAAACATACACACAAACAAACATACCATGCATAACTTGTAATGGCCTAGGGGGAAGGAATATCTTAACTCCCCCATGCCTGGCGGCATAAATGAGTCTTGAGTAGTTTACGAAAGACAGGGAGGGTGGGGGCAGTTCTAATCTCCGGGGGGAGTTGGTTCCAGAGGGCCGGGGCCGCCACAGAGAAGGCTCTTCCCCTGGGGCCCGCCAAATGACATTGTTTAGTCGTTTGGCGGGCCCCAGATCAAACGGAAGAGGAAGACCTAAAATTTTTAGCAAGATAAATTATGTGCCCAGCATTTCTTATGAAAAAGTCAAACTATTCAATATAAGGGTAGTAGAGGTTACACTGAAAATAAAATATTCAATTGCAGGATGGAGACTTCAGTCTGATCTGTCTTCTAGAGGGATGTTCCTCCAAATAACCACATAAACATTATATAGTGCATTTTTTTTTCTTACCAAATTCAAACAAGAGATCAGTTCAAAACCCTGGGCTTCATTTAGGAAGTGAGTGTGTCTTATAAAGAAATATTATGGAATTGGGCAGCATACAAATAAAATAATAAATAACTAAATAGACAACCAAACAAACAACCAAATAAACAAATGCAGTCCTTCATCATCTGAATTTATTTTAAAACACTTGGGAGATAAAAGAAAAAAATAAAAGAATAAACACCAAGCTGGAACACTGGAACACTGGTTAGAGTGCAATACTGCAGGCTCTTTAGCAGATCAAATCTCACCAGGCTCAAGGTTGACTTAGCCTTTCATCCTTTCCAGGGTGGTAAAATGAGGGCCCGGGTGGTTGGGAGCCATATGCTGACTCTGTAAACCATTTAGAGAGGTCTGTAAAGCGATATATTCAGTAGTTTTAAGTGCTATTGCTATAAACAACTTCAGCTTTGAGGAAAAGCCAATTTCATCCCAGCTCTGTCCTCCAATGGCTATGATATTATAGGAAAGAAGGATGGGTCAATATGTTGGCTCACCAGCATTTCTTTACTGTTCTTTGCCTTGAATTGATTTCATTTTAAAAATGTACTGTCCAAGTTTGCTTCTCTGTTTTTGGATCCCAACATCTTTTCCTCTTATTTTTAAAATGTATTTATTTATTTAGTCCAATACATAACACACGTTGAAGAGAATAGATATGTAGTAATATAACTAAAGAAACGAATAGAAGAAAAGATATAAAAGTATAGGTGAACGAATTTGAAAGGAAGAAAAGATAAATGAGATAAGGAGAGACAATTGGACAGGGGACAGAAGGCATACTGGTGCACTAATAATAATAATAATAATAATAATAATAATAATAATAATAATAATAATAATAATTTATTAGATTTGTATGCCGCCCCTCTCCGAAGACTCGGGGCGGCTCACAACAAGCGATAAAACAATATTGTACAGGCACAAATCTAATATTAAGAAAAAACTAAAAAATGTTTGCAAGCCTCTTGGGTCAAACTAAAAAACTTATGCAAGCCTCTTGGGTCATGCCTTTGGTATTGTTTATTATTTATTCAATTTTTTTATGCCACCCTTCTCCTTAGACTCAAGGCTGCTTACAACATGTTAGCAAAGACACTTTTTTAAAACAGAGCCAGCCTATTGCCCCCACAATCCGGGTCCTCATTTGACCCACCTCCGAAGGATGGAAGGCTGAGTCAACCTTGAACCGGTGGTGAGATTTGAACCGCTGACCTGCAGATCTAGCAGTCAGCTTTAGTGGCCTGCAGTACTGCACTCTACCCACTGTGCCACCTCGGCTCATAATTATATGTTTGAAGGTCCCTTATTTTCAAACTTTAAAAGGAGTTCTGAGAACATTTCCTCATTGATGAGAATTTAACGGAGACTAGATAATTATCCAGCAGGAGTGCAAACTTTCCTCTGAAATCCCAGCGTTCTTCTTTCTTTATTGTTTTAATTGTGGCAAACTGCTTCTTCCTAAGGTCACTTTGACACAATTAATAAGTTACTGTAGACAAATCAATAACACTGTTTCCCCCTTTCATTTTATTCCAGCCAGCAAGAAAACCAAATAACTATAGTAAGGGCAATAATTAGCTTTTTTTTTCTTCTGACAGCAATTCATGTAAATACAGTTGTTCCTTTATCAGGGACCCATTATTTAGTGTCCATTAAATTCTTTTACTTCTTAAACCAGCTCTGAAATACAAAGGAGAAAATACTGCAATTTATGGAGAGTCTGTCCAAAAAAGTACCGTATTTTTCAGAATATAAGATACACTTTTTACCCAGTGAGGGGCTACCAAAATTTTTACTACCACATTGTGGGCGTGGCTTATGCAGGACACCCTGCATTTTCTTTCAATATCTTTCAGTGCAAATTGGGTGCTCTGGGGTGGAGATCCATTTTCGCTACCCCACTGTGTTCCCCCCCTGTCTGGGCAGTAGCCCACCCCTGCTTTTACCCCCAAAAGAGGGTGACAAGTTGTGTGTACCTTATATACCAAATGCATTCTTTGCTGCAAGGTGGTAAATTCCTGGAAGGCAGAGATCAAAGGGTGTGGGTGATTTCCACCCACGCCCTTTGATCTCTGCCTTCCAGGAATTTACCACCTTGCAGCACCCACCACCCTTTGATCTCCACCTTCCAGGAATTTACCACCTTGCCTTCCAGGAATTTACCACCTAGCACAAACCATTGATTATCTGCCTCCCCGACCCTCAGCTGATTGATTGAATCTGCAGGAAAGCCCATGTGCTAAAATGAAAGCGAAACTAAACCTGCAAGGAGGCAAATTGCTAGGAGGGATAGGCAAAGGCAGAAATTTAATTTTTTTGTGCTAATCAGACTGTGCTGAAATTGACTGTTTATTATTTGTTGCAAACAGGTAAGTCAATAACTATAAATGCCTATAGAATTATTAGACTTATTTTTTTAAAGACTGCTTTATTATTGTTCTAGACAACATAATAAAATGAAGAAGTTTTTTTAAAATAAATGATTGATCTCAAGAGGACCAGTGCTATTGTATCTTCTTTTATATTAAGAGATAATAACTATCCTTGCAGAAAGCCACATCAATTTTAACAGGATCTGTACAAGTATAATATGAAATGTAGCAGTGCCCTGTTTAATATTAAGATAAGGCAGCTGAGTTAAACCCTGACTTAGTCACGTTTGGAGTAGATCTATTTAAATAATTGGGATGAGTTAGTGTGACTACATTTAAAAAAACCTTTTGGGATTAATATGCTGCCATAATGTACATTTCTCCAATTCTTTGCTATTTCTATGGATCAAGCAAACATGCACAGAAACACACAACAAACAGTGTACTGTATATCATCTGTACCATTTGCTGTACCATTTGCTGTTTGACAAATTGGCAAATTCCTAGGAGGCAGAGGAAGATTTGCTTTTTCCTTGTTTTTCTCCCCCAAAACTAAGGTGTATCTTATTTATTTATTTATTTATTTATTACTTAGATTTGTATGCCACCCCTCTCCGAAGACTCGGGGCGGCTCACAACATGTAAAAACAAATCATAAGCAATCAGACAAATTTAAAATATTTAAATATTTAAAAAACCCATATACTAACAGTCATACACACAGACATACCATGCATAAATTAAACGTGCCCAGGGGGAGATGTTTCAGTTCCCCCATGCCTGACGGCAAAGGTGGGTTTTAAGGAGTTTACGGAAGGCAGGAAGAGTAGGGGCAGTTCTAATCTCCGGGGGGAGTTGGTTCCAGAGGGCCGGGGCCGCCACAGAGAAGGCTCTTCCCCTGGGGCCCGCCAACCGACATTGTTTAGTTGACGGGACCCGGAGAAGGCCCACTCTGTGGGACCTAATCGGTCGCTGGGATTCGTGCGGCAGGAGGCGGTCTCGGAGATATTCTGGTCCAATGCCATGAAGGGCTTTAAAGGTCATAACCAACACTTTGAATTGTGACCGGAAATTGATCGGCAGCCAATGCAGACTGCGGAGTGATGGTGAAACATGGGCATACCTAGGTAGGCCCATGACTGCTCTCGCAGCTGCATTTTGCACGATCTGAAGTTTCCGAACACTTTTCAAAGGTAGCCCCATGTAGAGAGCATTACAGTAGTCGAACCTCGAGGTGATGAGGGCATGAGTGACTGTGAGCAATGAGTCCCGGTCCAGATAGGGCCGCAACTGGTGCACCAGGCGAACCTGGGCAAACGCCCCCCTCGCCACAGCTGAAAGATGTTGTTCTAATGTGAGCTGTGGATCGAGGAGGACGCCCAAGTTGCGGACCCTCTCTGAGGGGGTCAACAATTCCCCCCCCAGGGTGATGGACGGACAGATGGGATTGTCCTTGGGAGGCAGAACCCACAGCCACTCCGTCTTATCCGGGTTGAGCTTGAGTCTGTTGACACCCATCCAGGCCCCAACAGCCTCCAGGCACCGGCACATCACTTCCACCGCTTCGTTGACTGGGCATGGGGTGGAGATGTAAAGCTGGGTATCATCCGCATATTGATGATACCTCACCCCATGTCCTTGGATGATCTCGCCCAGCGGTTTCATGTAGATGTTGAATAGCAGGGGGGAGAGGACCGACCCCTGAGGCACCCCACAAGGGAGAAACCTAGGAGTCGACCTCTGGCCCCCCACTAACACCGACTGCGACCGGCCAGAGAGGTAGGAGGAGAACCACTGAAGAACAGTGCCTCCCGCCCCCAGCCCCTCCAGCCGGTGCAGAAGGATACCATGGTCGATGGTATCGAAAGCCGCTGAGAGGTCAAGGAGCACCAGGACAGAGGATAAACCCCTGTCCCGGGCCCGCCAGAGATCATCCATCAACGCGACCAAAGCGGTTTCCGTGCTGTAACCGGGCCTGAAACCCGACTGCCGGGGACCTAGATAATCGGCTTCTTCCAAGGACCGCTGGAGCTGGAGTGCCACCACCTTCTCGACAACCTTCCCCATAAAGGGAAGGTTGGAGACTGGACGATAGTTGTTAAGTACGGCTGGGTCCAGGGAGGGCTTCTTAAGGAGGGGGCGCACAAGCGCTTCTTTATAGAGTGATGGAAAAACTCCCCTCCCCAAGGAAGCGTTGGTAATCTCCTGGGCCCAGCTCCGTGTCACCTCCCTGCTGGCCGAAACCAACCAGGAGGGACACGGATCCAGTAAACAGGTGGCAGAACTCACAGCTCCAATGGCCTTGTCCACTTCATCAGGTGTCACCAGATCAAACTCTTCCCAGACAGGTGGACAAGTACGTGCCCCAGTCACCTCGACTGACTCGTTGTCAGTCGACTCTGTTTTACAATTGGAGTCGAGGTCGGCTCGGATCCGAGCGACTTTATCAGCGAAAAACGTGTTAAAGTCCTCGGCACTACTCTGTAAGGGCTCCCCAACTCCCCCCTGATTAAGAAGGGAGCGGGTCACCCTAAACAGAGCGGCCGGGCGGGATTCCGCTGATGCAATCAAGGCGGCATGGTACGCGCATCTTGCCGCCTTGAGCGCCACTTTGTAAGTCTTAATAAAAGCTCTTAAAAGTGTTCGGTCGGATTCAGACCTACTCTTCCTCCATCGCTTCTCTAGACGTCTCTTCTGGCGTTTCAACTCCCGGAGCTCCTCGTTGAACCATGGAGCTCTACGGGGTCTAGCGCCTCGGAGAGGTCGCAAAGGCGCAATCCGGTCAAGAGCCTCCGCTGCGGCCTTGTTCCAGGCCTCCGCAAGAGACTCTGCCGAACTGTGGACAAGTGCCTCTGGTATAACCCCAAGCGCCGTCTGAAAGCCCTCAGGGTCCATCAGGCGTCTGGGGCGGAACATCTTAATTGGTTCCGCCTCCCTGCAGGGAAGGATTGGAGCCAGGAAGTCAAGCCGTAGTAGGAAATGGTCTGACCATGACAAAGGCAACGCATCTAAGCCCCTTAGTCTCAGACCATTACTCAGTTGCTCAGAAAGGAATACCATGTCAGGTGCGTGTCCTCCCTCGTGAGTCGGACCCTGAACTACTTGAGTCAGGTCCATGGCTGTCATGGTGGCCATGAACTCCTGTGCCAACCCAGAGGTTTCGCCGAGTGACGGCAGATTGAAGTCCCCCAGGACAATAAGTCCGGGGAACTCCACCGCCAACCCGGCTACTTCCTCGAGTAGCACAGGCAGGGCTTTTGACACGCAGCTGGGAGGCAAGTACGTGAGAAATAAGCCCACCTGAACCCCTAAGTCCAACCTCATCAAGAGAGACTCGCAACCCGCAATTTCCGGAGCAATGAGTCTACGCAGGCAAAGGCTCTCCCTGGCAACAATAGCCACTCCTCCCCCCCTTCCCTGGGGTCGAGGTTGATGCCATATCTGAAACCCGGCTGGGCAAATTTCAGAGAGGGGAACACCTCCCTCCGGGCCCAGCCAGGTTTCAGTAATACAAGCCAGGTCGGCCTCCTCATCCAGGATCAGGTCCCGGATGAGGAGAGCTTTATTTACCACCGACCTGGCGTTGAGCAGCAGCAACCTGAGCCCAGGGCCAGAGTTACACTCATCGCCAGTACCCAAGATTGGGTTCACAGAGCCGGAACAAGGGACCGTTATTAAGCAACGGTCCCTCGTTCCCCTGGAACGGCTAACTCTGTGACCCCCGCCGTATCTGCCTCTCCCCAGCAACACAGAGATATTCCGACCCTCTGCCACCCCAGAGATCGGTGCCCCCTCCTCTCCTGTCTCCCGGGCGTCAGGTGGGCCAAATCTATCATTCATACTACTATCAATCATCTCATCCATACCATAACCCCACCCACCCCCACCAACCCAATCATTATGCCAGTCATTCCACTCATAACCACAAGCATATTTATCCCAATCATCCATTAATTAGAACCCCGTTATATTAAAAAATCAATTAAATTAATAACAATATAAAATAGCCGTAATAGCAATAAAAACAATAACATTAAAAATATCTATAAATATATAAAATGTAGATAAAAATCATATAAATATATAAATTGATTTTGATGTTATAAAATCAGATCTTAAAACATTCTTTAATCCTCAGGAATCCATCAGTCCAGGTATGATGTTCTTATACACTAGCATGTCTGATTGATTGATTGATTGATTGATTGGTTGGTTGGTTGGTTGGTTGGTTGGTTGGTTGGTTTGTTTGTTTATTTGATTGATTGATTTGATTTGATTTGATTTGATTTGATTTGATTTGAATGCCGCCCCTTTCCGTAGACTCGGAAACAATACAGTAAATGGTTCTTCTGAAACTTATAGGAAAGTACAGTGGTACTTCTACTTAAGAACTTAATTCTTTCCGTGATCAGGTTCTTAAGTAGATAGGTTCTTCACTAGAAGCAATTTTTCCCATAGGAATCAATGTAAAAGTAAATAATGCGTGCAAACCCATTAGGAAAGAAATAAAAGCTTGGAATTTGGGTGGGAGGAAGAGGAGGAAGAAGAGGAGGAGGACAGTCACTGCTGAAGGAAGAAGGTGAGGTGAGAAGAATAAAAAAAATCCAAAACTTTAAGGCTTAAAAAAAAAGAGGGATTCGGAGGTGGCGAGGAGGAGCATGCGCCTCCCATACACTGGGCGCGAAGCTGCCTCCCATACACTGCTCCAAAGAGAGAAACCAGGGGGAATGGCAGGAAACTGGCCTCAAATTTCCTTGGAATTTTTTCCGGGCTCGGGTTCTTAAGTAGAAAATGGTTCTTAAGAAGAGGCAAAAAAAAAAAATCTTGAACACCTGGTTCTTATCTAGAAAAGTTCTTAAGTAGAGGCATTCTTAAGTAGAGGTACCACTGTACTTGATCTATTAACCAAAACTTTGGCTCCTTTGCAGTTTGATCATGCATCACGTTCACATCAAAAGCACCGAGGCACTTCTAGGTTGAAAGGATTAGCTGGTGACATATATGCTGCCTGGGGGATGCCCACTTGGGGGTTTCTTTCATGTCCCCAGCAGAGCTGGAGTGAAGGATGAGAACTCACCCTGTCCCACAGCAGGGTCTCGAACGATGGCTGGCTAACCTCCAACCCAGCATCTTAACAATGCGATCCACTGTGCAACTTGATTTTTGGGGAAGAAGAGTTGGTGTGAAATATAAATTAGCATGTACATTACTCAAAGGCTGACCTGACTTTAAAATTCTCTTTCCAGAGTTTTCTCTTCTTGAGATATCTATATGTGTATTCATTTTTGAAAGCCATTTGTAAGGCTGTCCAATGTGAAAAATGTAATGCTGCGTAGCGTTCCACAAACAAATAAAAATATGCCAAAAGCAAATTAAGCGACAGCAGCTAAAAACAAATGTAAACAATTATTAGGCCCTCAGGTTTGCTACACTCTTCCAGACAGTTGCACTAATTGTCCAGATTCAAGTGTCTGAGGAAAGAGACAAATGGTTATTGCTTCTTTGTTTTTGCTAAATGACCTACAGAGTTGGATTCAACCATAGGTTGGGGGAGGGAGGGGTGTAGGGAGAATGTGGGGGTCGCATGCACATTTGTGGGGGCAGGTGGAGTGGGGGTGGTTTTGTGTGCATGTACAGGGGGTGGAGAACATGGGGGGATGTGTGTGCATTGAATTATGGGTGTGTCTTTTTGGCATGTGTCAAAAAGGTTAGCCATAGGGCTTTATACTGTATGTCATAACCAACACTTTGAATTGTGTTTGGAGACCAATCAGCATCCAATGCAGCACACAGAGTGTTGGGGAGACATGGGCATTCATTCATTCATTCATTCATTCATTCATTCATTCATTCATTCATTCATTCATTCATTCATTAGATTTGTATGCCGCCCCTCTCCGTAGAGGCCCATGATTGCTCACGTGGCTGCATTTTGCACCATCTGAAGTCTCTGAACGTTCTTCAAAGGCAGCCCCATGAAGACAGCATTGCAGTAGTTGAACCTTGAGGTGATAAGGGCATGAGTATCTGTGAGAAGAGCCTCCCGGTCCAGATAGGGCCGCAACTGCATTGGCTGCCGATTAGTTTCTGGGCAACAATTCAAAGTGTTGGTTATGACCTATAAAGCCCTACATGGCATCGGACCAGAATACTTCCGGGACCGTCTTCTGTTTCACAGAGTCGACCTTATCCAGGTCTCATCAACTAGACAATGTCGTTTGGCAGGACCTAGGGGAAGAGCCTTCTCTGTAGGGGCCCCAGCCCTCTGGAATCAGCTTTCCAGCAACATCACCCTCCTTGCCTTCCGAGTCTTCGGAGAGGGGCGGCATACAAATCTAAGTAATAAATAAAATAAATAAATAAAAACTTAAAGGCTTATTTATGCCGCCAGGCTTGGGGCCATTAGACCCTAGCCCCCTGTCCAACGAATGTATCATGTTTTGATGTGTAAATGGTAATGGATGATTTTAACTCTGTTAGTGTTTTTTAAAAGCTTTAGTTATATTAATTGCATTTTTTAGTTATGTATACTGTATATTGTTTTTTGACATGTTGTGAGCCGCCCTGAGTTCTTGGAGAGGGGCAGCTTACTAATCCGATAGATAGATAGATAGATAGATAGATAGATAGATAGATAGATAGATAGATAGATAGATAGATAGATAGATAGAGATGATATATAGATGATAGATAGGTAGGTAGGTAGGTAGGTAGGTAGGTAGGTAGGTAGGTAGATAGATAGATAGATAGATAGATAGATAGATAGATAGATAGATAGATAGATAGATAGATAGATAGATAGATAAACCGGTGTATCAGGCGAACTTGGGCGAACGTCCTCCTCGCCACAGCTGAGACATGGTGTTCTAAGCTCAGCTGTGGATTGAGAAGGACGCCCAAGTTGTGGACCCTCTCTGAGAGGGGTAGAAGCTTCCCTCTCCCCCTCAGGGTAATGGATGGATAGGTGGGATTGTCCTTGGCAGGCAGAACCTACAGCCACTCCGTCTTGTCCTGATAATTATTGTTCCTGATAATCTGTGTTACATAGAGACAGAACATTTGAAGAGAAGCATCATTGGTCTCTCTCTTTTAAATTTCAACTCTTCTCCTTGTTCGAGCATCTAAACATTAAGTTACATTAGGTAAAATAAGAAATGAGTTTTCCCTAGCCTGCGTGAATGGCAGGACGCAGCCTGTTCTTTCCCTGCGTTGCATCTGGTGTGATCAATTACGCACTGCTGACAAGCTATTTAGGACAATTATGTTTCTCTAGGATACCTCTGACCAAAAGAACAATTGCCCACTTAGCTTTTAAATCAATAGAGGCGATGTTGTTGCAAAGTAAATGAACATAACAGCAGGTTGAAATATGTCTTAGCAATGTGCAGTAGCAGTAGGAAGAGGGGTGGGTGCATTCAAAGGGGGAAAAATAGCTTCCACACAGCCTTATGTGACATGTGATGACTTGAGAAAACAAACCCACCAACTCTTCCAACAGGGAAGGCAAATGCAACGGCTTCCATTGGTGAACCCGACTTTCTCTAAATCACTTTAGCAACCCAACCATTAAACACTGGGATTTTTTTTAAAAAATTATCCATGAAGTGTTAGTTAAATCAGATATATGTTCCATCTGCTTGGAGGTTATGAACTCATGACCAGCTTAATATGTTTCTCTGAGCAAAACAAACTCTTCACATCTGTGCATAATATATTTCACCACGTGCTTTATTTAAGGGAAACGACACCATCGGAGTCTAAAATTGAGATCCTTTTACTTCCATAATCCCTCCTACATCGAGGCTTTTGTTCTGGATTAGTGTACAACAGGGATTATCAAACTCTGGGTAGTGATCCCGAGAGAGCCGGCAATGTGGTACCCCAAAAAAGAGTGGAATAAACAGTGTTTTTAAAACGGGACTGCAATAAAAACTCTCCTCCTCCTCCTCCTTCCTCTTCCTCTTCCTCTTCTTCTCCCCCTCCTCCTCTTCCTCCTCCTTCTTTTCCTTCTTTCCTCCTCCTCCTCCCTCCCTCTCCCTCTCATATCTCGGGGGCTAACACAAAGAAGAGGGAGTCAAGTTATACTCCAAAGCACCTGAGGGTAGAACAAAAACGAAGGAGACATTTCCTGACAGTTACAACAATTACTTTGTAGGACAGCTTGCCTCCAGAAGTTGTGAATGCTCCCACACTGGAAGGTTTTAAGAAGATATTGGATAAGTGGTGTAGCAAGTGGTCCTGCCCAAGCAGGGAGTTGTATTAGAAGGGACCTCCAAGATCCCTCCCAACTCTGTCATCCTATTTCTATTTCTACTCTAAGGTAGGGGTGTCAAACTCAAGGTCTTTGGGCCAAATCTAGCCCACAGGGTGCTTAGATTTGGCCCACAGGAGCACTCTGGAAACAGCAAAGTATTGGCCTGTAGTGCCTCTGCCAGTGAAAACATAGCTTAGAAGGGCTGTGTGTGGCTCTCCTGGGTTCCGTTTTCAGCCTTGATAGACTTCTGCAGCCCTCTAATATTGGAAACAGAGCTTGGGGAGGCTGAGGAAGGAAGGAATGAGGGAGGGAACGAAGGAAGAAAAGGAAGGAAAGAAGGAAGGAAGAAAAGAAGAAAAGAAGGAAGGAAGGAAAGAAGGAAGGAAGGAAGGAAAGAAGGAAGGAAGAAAAGAAGGAAGGAAGGAAAGAAAGAAAGAAGGAAGGAAGGAAGGAAGAAAAGAAGGAAGGAAGGAAGGAAGGGTGATTATAATGAGAGGGAGGGAGAGTCTGAAGGAAGTTCTGACTTAGTACTTGTCCACCATAGGTGCCCCCGACACAAGTGACGTCTAGTTGGCTATGCCCTCCACCCCTTCTGAGTAAAACATAACCATGATGTGGCCCTCAGTGAAATCAAGCTTGACACCCCTGCTTTAAGGAGTTGGCTTTCTACAAATGTTGAGGAAAAACTGGTGTAGATCACAGGTGCAACCCAGAGAAGACTTAAAAAAGAGAATCCAGCTTTTTGGCATATCCCAAGGAGCAGGAGATTCATAACCCTCTGCATTAGCTTAGTGGTTGGTAGCAATTAATGTGTAATTAGCAGTATGAGACTACTCATAGCGAAGGCAGATTTGTGGACAAAGTTAAATAAGTCAGAGCAAAGCTGCTACCAGCCATGCTTGGACAATCAATATTATGAGATGCATGTGAAATGAAGGAAGAGGCAAGATAAGAGAACAAGCCAATTTCCATGGGGAAAGAGGCAGAGATTTTATTGTTGACTGCCTTAGCAATCTTCTGCTGTTTTGCACAGCAGCGGGTGTTTTAGGGATTAGTGCTGCATGTGCTTGTGTGCTAACTTCCCACTTACTCATCTGGTACACTTGGGCATGAGGTTACTTGAGGAACCATCTCGTTCCAATTGTGTCCTCCCATCCCTCCTGGATCAAACAAAGCCCACTGCAACAATATCGCCAAAAAGGCTTCTAGAGTTGTTAACCTGATCCTACGTAGCTTCTGCTCCGGCAATCTCACACTACTCACAAGAGCCTACAAAACTTTTGCCAGACCCATCCTTGAATACAGCTCATCTGTCTGGAACCCATACCACATCTCGGACATCAACACCCTTGAAAACATCCAAAGATATTTCACCAGAAGAGCCCTTCACTCCTCCACTCGAAACAGAATACCCTACAAAAATAGACTAACAATCCTGGGTCTAGAAAGCTTAGAACTACAGCGCCTAAAACACGATTTAAGTATTGCCCACAAGATCATATGCTGCAACGTCCTACCGGTCAATGACTACTTCAGCTTCAACCGCAACAACACAAGAGCATGCAACAGATTCAAACTTAATATTAACCGCTCCAAACTTGACTGTAAAACATATGACTTTAACAATCGAGTTGTCGAAGCGTGGAACTCATTACCAGACTCCATAGTGTCAACCCCTAACCCCCAACATTTCTCCCTTAGACTATCCACGATTGACCTCTCCAGGTTCATAAGAGGTCAGTAAGGGGCATACAAAAGTGCACTAGTGTGCCTTTCGTCCCCTGTCCAATTGTCTTTCCTTTATCTCATATATCATATATATTTTCTTTCTTTCATATATCCTCTCCTCTATTTTTACATATTATCTTTATATATATTACTTCATGTCTATTCTCTTCCATATGTATTGTGTATTGGACAAATGAATGAATAAATAAATGAATAAAAATAATGTATGTTGTGGGTCCCATCACCTGACTGGCTAGATACTGGAAGAGAGTCCCCTTTTTTGGCCATTGTTCCCTTTCTTTGAAACATCTTACTCCTAAAGGTGAGGCTGATCCTACTGTAGTGGACTTCTGAAAGAGTATTAATAGTTGGCCTGGCCAACTGGAGTGAGTGCCAAAGAGTGATATGTAATCCTGGAGATAGCTGGTAGCTTGAAAGTGCTCCCTCTGACTCTTTAACTTGTAATATTTGATTGCACGAGTCAAAAAGAGGGCGGTGAAAATATTTACTGACCTCTCGCATCCTGGACACAAACGGTTTCAACTCCTACCCTCAAAACATCGCTACAGAGCACTGCACACCAAGACAACTAGACACCAGAACAGTTTTTCTCCCAAATGCCATCACTCTGCTAAACAAATAATTCCCTCAACACTATCAAACTATTTGCTAAGTCTGCATTACAAATACTACTAGTTTTTTTCCCATCATCATTCCTATTGTCCATTTCCTCCCCCTTATGACTTTATGACTATAACTTGTTGCTTGTATCCTTAAGATTTTTATTAATGTTGATTGTTTCCTCATTGCTTATCTGACCCCATGACAATCATTAAGTGTCGTACCTCATGATTCTTGACAAATCTATATTTTCTTTTATGCACACTGAGAGCATATGCACGAAAGACAAATTCTTTGTGTGTTCAATCACACTTGGCCAATAAAGAATTCTATTCTATTCTATTCTATTTGTCCTTAACTCTGTTTTAACTCTGCTCTTTTATTTTTTTATATTACTTGTTGCCTTGTTATTGTTAACCACCTATGACAAAGGTGGAACAGTGGTGGGATTCAATTTTTTTTACTACTGGTTCTGTGGCCATGACTTGCTGGGTATAGCTTGGTGAATGTGGCAGGGGAAGGATACTGTAAAACCTCCATTTCCTTCCGATCAACTGGGATTCAGAAGGCAGAGAATAGATTGGGGCAGGGCCAGTCAGAGGTGGTATTTACCGGATCGCCGAACTACTCAAAATTTCTGCTACCAGATCTCCAGAACTGGTTAGAATCTGCTGAATCCCACCTCTGAAAATGTGATAAATAATTACTTGTCCCAACAGTAGTTCAGGTTGAATATTGGAATCCTTGATGTTCGTTGTACTTGGTGGTTTGCTTGTAATCCTTTTATTATCTGATTATATAATTTAATCAAAGGTCTTCAAGAAAAAAAACTATGCTCAGAGCATCAAAACCTCCCAAAATACATTTTGCAGAAATATTTCACTCTCTCCTCACAATACAATTGACCCTTTATTGCTTATTAATTCCCAACTACACTGCATAAACTAGGGTAACAAAAAAAAAGAATATTTTTTTTCTTAAAAAGAGAAAAGCAAGCCATCAGTTTATGAACTAAAGTTTATTATGCAGACCTCCAAATTCTTTGCTTCGTTTTCATTACGCTAACTCTTTATTATTCAGCACGTCACTAAATTCTACTGACAATTATTATTGTAATGCTTAACGTGTGTTAAAGGTTGAGTATCTTAATCACTGGGAAATCTTCCAAGTTTGCAAACATATGGAACACACATATTTATATTTCAGATGCTAGGATGAATTAGAATAAGAATTGAACGGGGGGAAGAAGAATCTCAAACAAAAATTGGACTCTTGTTTATTTCACTCTCTGACTAATGATTCTCAATTTCCTAACCCTTCCCAATCATACATGCCTAAGTGTGTGTTTGTGTTTGTGTGTGTGTGTGTTTGTGTGCATAGAGGAAGATTTAATGCTGGAAGATTCAATTCACTAATAAATATCAAAGCGATAAGCATGGGCCTTTGAAGGAAGAATAATTTGTCATTTTCCACCATTTTTCTATTAGATGCAATAAAATTTTGGCTTTGCTTTAAGTCCACACAACTATCCCCTAAGAATATTTTCAGGGACATTGAAACCAAGGTTGTGAATCAAGGGCAGAATTTCAGAGCAGGGATGAATGAGAAAGTTCCCAGCTAAGTTGAAAAGCTCACTATAAATTATATAGAAGGTTAGCCGGGGCAGCGTGTAAATTTTGTATGGTATATGCATTTACTTAATTATTTATTGGATTTATATCCTGTCTTTCTGTCTGAAAATGATATCTGACATCACTTGTTGACAGCAAATGTTCCTCTTTGCAAAATTCCATCCTAAATGTTCTCTGATGGAAGCTACAATTAAATTAAGTGGGAGATGAGATATAATTAAATTACACCGACTTTTTGGCGCGCTATTTTCCTAAACCCCCAAGACATTGAAGTTTCCAATTGTAGCCTACCCCTGGTTCTTTCTTTGCTCTCCTCTGCCACAGTAATCCTGTGCTTCTTTTGACAATACAGTGGTACCTCTACTTAAGAATGCCTCTACTTAAGAACTTTTCTAGATAAGAACCGGGTGTTCAAGATTTTTTTTGCCTCTTCTTAAGAACTATTTTCTACTTAAAAACCCAAGCCCGGAAAAATTTCCCAGGAAATTTGAGAGCGGCACGAAGGCCCAGCCAGTTTCCTGCTATTCCTTCTTTAATCTTGGCCATCTCAGGCTTTTCTAGGCTGCCAGAGGAGCCTTTCGGTGGCACTTAAGGAGGCTTTGGCAGCCGAGAGCAAACGGAGCATTTTCCTTTCTCTGGGCGCTGCTTCAGGGTCCCTCTTTTTTTTTTTTAAGCCTTAAAGTTTTGGATTTTTTTGATTCCCCTCACCTCACTTTCCTCCTTCGGCAGCGACTGTCCTCCTCCTCTTCTTCCTCCTCCTCCTCCAACCCAAATTCTGAGCTTTTATTTCTTTCCTAATGGGTTTGCACGCATTATTTGCTTTTACATTGATTCCTATGGGGATTCAAACTTAATACGAACCGCTCCAAACTTGACTGTAAAAAATATGACTTTAGCAATTGAGTTGTCGAAGCGTGGAACTCATTACCGGACTCAATAGTGTCAACCCCTAACCCCCAACATTTCTCCCTTAGACTATCCACGATTGACCTCTCCAGGTTCCTAAGAGGCCAGTAAGGGGCGTACATAAGTGCACTAGTGTGCCTTTCATCCCTTGTCCAATTGTCTTTCCTTTATCTCATATATCATTTTCTTCCTTTCATATAACTTCTCCTCTAAGTTCACTTTTACCCTTATAAATATTACTTCATGTCTATCTTCTTCCTATGTATTTGTGTATTGGACAAATGAATAAATAAAATAAAATAAAAAATTGCTTCTACTTAAGAACGCTTCTACTTAAGAACCTGGTCACTGAATGAATTAAGTTCTTAAGTAGTGATTCCAATGTATATGTATGTTGTGTTTTGATACATTTCTTTCTCTTGTCTTCTGGTTTTTCCATGTACTTTCATGTATACTATTCAGACTCTTTCTTGTCCACAATTGTTAAGTCTATGACAGGTGCTTGTCAATTTGAAGGCTAAGGTCCCAAAACACTTCTTTGTTGCTAGTGCTTTGTCTAGGAATGAAGAACAGGAAGAAGAGAGATAACAGAATAACTGAAAAGAATAACAGAGCTAGAAGGGACCTTGGAGGTCAACTAGTCCAACTCCCTGCTCAGGCAGGAAACCCTATACAATTTCAGACAAATGGTTATCCAATCTCTTCCTCCTATTATTAATATTATTCTATGTATATATTTATATAAATATTTATCTATTTATATGTTTATAAATACTCTAAACCAGCGTTTCCCAACCGGTGTGCCGCGGCACACTAGTGTGCCGCGAGACATGGACAGGTGTGCCACCAAGCTCCAGCTGGGCAGGGCGCTGCCGGTACTTCTGTCCTGGGGCTCAGGCTCACAGCTGTCCCCCGGCTCCTGCTCGATGCCGCAGTTTTCAGCGCTCTCCTGCTGGGCCCCAAAGAAGGAAGGCAGGAAGAAGGAGAGCTCCATTCTTTGCGCCTTTTTCCCGCCTTCCTTCTTTGGGGCCCAGCAGGAGAGCGCCGAAAACCGTGGCATCGAGCAGCAGCTGGTTGACAGCTGCGAGCGGGAGCCCCAGGACGGAAGTACCGGCAGCGCCCCGCCCAGCTGGAGCTTCTCTGGCGTCGACGGCAAGTGTCCTTTGTGGCCCGGCGGGAGGGCACTGGCGATGGGAGCGGGGGGGTGGCGGCCGCAGCAGCCGCAGGCAGTCGCGGGGAGATGGTGGCGGTGAGAGGGAGCACTCTCTCTCTCTCTCTCTCTCAGCTGACTGCAAGTGGGAGCCCTGACGGTGGCGGTTGGACGTGCTGCTGGATGTCGTACATGCTGGCGCTGCGGGCCTGGCATATACGGTGTCCAGCAGCACGTCCAGCTGCCGCCGTCAGGGCTCCCGCTTGCAGTCAGCTGAGAGAGAGAGAGAAAGAAAGAGAGACATATAAGAGAGGCAGAGAGAGAGAGAAAGAGAGACATAGCAAGAGAGGCAGAGAAAGAGAGACAGAGCAAGAAAGAGAGGCAGAGAAAGAGAGATAGAGAAAGAGAGAGAGAGAGGAAGAAAGAGAGATAGCAAGAGAGGCAAAGAGAAAGAAAGAGAGATATAGCAAGACAGTGAAAGAGAGAGAGAGAGCAAGAGAGAGAGAAAAAAGCAAGAAAGAGATAGCAAGAGAGACAGAGAGAGAGAGAGAGCAAGGGAGAGAGAAAGACATAGAGGAAGGGAAGGAGGGAGAGTGAAAGAGAGCAAAAAAGAGAGGAAGAAAGAAAGAAAGAGGGATGGAGAGAGAGAAAGAAGGGAAGGAATGAAAAGAGAGAAAGAGGGAGAAATAGAGCGAAAGGGGGGAAGAGAGAGGGTTTTTTTGTCCAAACTTTTCTTTAGCCCGCCCCCCCCCCTTTCAGTGTTCCCCAGGATTTTGAAAATATGAATAATGTGCCGCGGCTCAAGAAAGGTTGGGAAACACTGCTCTAAACAAACTCTCCACTTAGTGATGCATATAACAATGGCAGGTAGAATAAAATACGCCCAAACATGGAAAAAACCAAAAAGTCCCATCGGAAAACAATATTATCGACAAAATATACAGATGTGTAGAGATGGATGAGATGACGGATGAAATCAAGGGGACAAAAGATAAAGAATCTGACCAAAAATGGAAAAAGTGGTACGAATGGATCCCAAATAGAAACAAGATAAAGTGATACAAAGCATCTGAATATACAATAAATAGAAATACACACAACGCAAACATAGACAAGAATAATGGACGGAATAATTTTCCAAAAGCACAATTACACTCGCTTCCTTTACCTGATAAACCAACTGATATATCTACACCTGCCTATTTCTTTTTCTTTCTAGCTTTACCTTATTGAAGTGAATATACTGTATATTGAAGAGTAAATACAAATACAAATTGCAGCAGAAACGGGTCAAGATATGTATAAGACTGTTGAGATGCTTTCTTCTTTTATTCTGTGAAAAATAATCAATAAATTATATGCATTTGTATATGCGTGTGTGTGTGTGTATATATACAATATTATAGAATATCAAGTCCCAGTGAGGGTATGGCTAGCTGATGAGGCCAAAATAAGGCCGAAATAGATCTATCCCAGTCTCCCTTAATTTTCAAATTCAGCCAAACATGTGACACACACACACACACACACACACACACACACACACATTTGTTCTATAATTAAAAAAACAAATAATATTCTCTATTTGTTTTTAAACCGGAGGTAAGTAAATGTTATGAAAAGGTGGGATGTTTATTGCTTTACTAAACAACTCTGAGCCTGAATAATCCCAACAAATTAATTTTATTTGCATACACAATCTAATTTTGCGCATGTCTTGCGTCTGTGATTTAATTATGTCAGGAGCTGGATGGACAGCTATTGTACCTCCAATCATTTTTATGTGATGAATTGATTATTAGGTAGACTTGTGTTCATTACTTTTTGTTAAGTAATTTACCACTTAATAAAATCACAGTTAGATCATCCCTGTGTTCCCACTGGGACCTTAAAAAAAAAAACCTCATCATTAGTAGCAAGCCATTTCATCATCCCTCATGTAGGAACATCACCAGGCAAACAAAGGCCCAAAGCAACTTCACCACTTTGTTACAGCCCTGTTCTTGGAGCCTATATTCTTCAAAAAGAAGAATGCACATGCTTTCTGAGGAATGAGTCCCAGTGGCTGATTAGGTCGCACAGAGTTGGCTTTTTCCTGGTCCCGTCAACTAGGGGTAGGGAAAAGTTGGCTTTTCTGTGACATGGACTTCCAACTCCCAGAATTCCTGAGCTGGCGTGATTGGCTTAGGAATTCTGGGCATTGAAGTCCACAAGTCATAGAAAGGCTCCTCATCTAGTCCACCCCCCTCCTCTGCTTAAACAGGAGTCTCTACACCAGCGATCCCCAAACCTGGCAACTTAAGACTAGGGGACTTGAACTCCTAGAATTCTCCAGCCAGCTATGATGGCTGGAGAATTCTGGGACTTGAAGTCCACAAGTTTTAAAGTTGCCAAGTTTGAAGACCTCTGCCCTACACCAGAGGTAGGCAAAGTTGGATCTTCTAGACAATGTTGCTAGGGGAAGAGCCTTCTGTGTGGAGGCCCCAGCCCTCTGGAATCATCTCCCCCTGGAGATTCACACTGCCCTCACCCTCCTTGCCTTCTGAAAGAGTCTTAAGACTCATTTATGTCACCAGGCTTGGTGCAATTAGGTCGCAGCCCCCTGGCCAATGAAATGAGAGATATTTTGTATGATTGAACTGGCATGATTGATTTTTAAATACAGTGATGCCTTATCTTACAAACTTAATTGGTTCCGGGACAAGGTTCTTAATTAAGGTGAAAAGTTTGTAAGATGAAACAATGTTTCCCATAGGAATCAATGGAAAAGCAATTAATGTGTGCAAGCCCAAAATTCACCCCTTTTGACAGCCGAAGCGCCTGTTTTTGCACTGCTGGGATTTCCCTGAGGCTCCCCTCCATGGGAAACCCCACCTCCGGACTTCTGTGTTTTTGTGATGCTGCGATTTCACTGAGGCTCCCCTCGTTGGGAAACCCCACCTCCGGACTTCCGTTGCCAGCGAAGTGCCCATTTTTGTGCTGCTAGGATTCCCTTGCTGGGATTCCCCTACAGCATCACAAAAACACGGAAGTCCGGAGGTGGGGTTTCCCATGGAGGGGAGCCTCGGGAGAATCCCAGCAGCGCAAAAACAGATGCTTCGGTGGCAATGGAGGCGGGGCATCCCAGCGGTGGCAGTGGGTTTGTAAGGTGAAAATAGTTTGTAACAAGAGGCAAAAAAATCTTAAACCCCAGGTTTGTATCTCGAAAAGTTTGTATGACGAGGCGTTTGTAAGACGAGGTATCTCTGTATTTAGATTGTAATTCAAAATTTAATTAGATTTGCCGTTGTACTGTATTGTTATATTATATGCTGTAAAGACGCTCCGAGTCCTTGGGTGGCATACAAATCTAATAAATGAATAAATAAAAAGGTAATTATCTTGTGAGTCTCCCTAGCTAAGAACTTGAACTTTCTCCCAAGAGATCTAAAGAATGTCAATTCCCAGAATGTAAGAACCTGCATTCCCAATCACTATTGAGTTCCTACTGGTATGTTGGAGGACACTGCACGCCCGGTTCTGGGTTTCCTGTGCGCGTCCCAGCAAGATGTCGTTTCTGTGCATGCACAGGTAGAAAAATCTCGTGATGGGATGCGCGCAAGAGAGATAATTTGCTTCCATGCATGTGGAATCGCGGAAATTGCGCCCCCTTGTGATATTTTGCTTCCTGCACATGCACAGAAGAAAATTAGATACGCCCATGTCTCGTCAACGCTCTGCAGCCTGCACTGGTTGCCGATTAGTTTCCGGACACTAAGTGTTGGTGATGACCTATAAAGCCCTTCATGGCATCGGACCAGAATACCTTTGGAACCGCCTTCTGCTGCATGAATCCTATCGGGACCCATTCTACTGTGCATACTTATTCAATATAGCCTGATCCACTAAAACAAAACCCCTAAAAAGACTATTTATTTTGGTTGTAGTCCCCGGCATCATGTTCTGAAAATTCAGCAATGGTATGAGGACAATCACAAGACAGAGACGTAACTATTTGAAATAATCAATCCAATGTACCCACAGTCATTTGCAAAATCAATTATAGTTAATTTCAACAGAGCTGTCAACATTGATTCCTGGCGCTCAATCAGCCAATTTCTAATCATTTGCAGAATGCAACAGGTAACCGTGGACTTACAACAGCTCATTTAATGGCCATTCAAAGCTACAATAAATCTTACGTCTGTTTTTCATTCTTACATCTGAGGCAGCATCCCTGAGATACCATGGTCAAAATTCAAATGCTTGGCAATTGACTCATATATATGAAAGTCTTAGGGTCATGTGATCACCTTTTGCGATTTTCTGACAAGCAACGGCTCGAATCCCAGCGACCGATAAGGTCCCACAGAGTTGGCCTTCTCTGGGTCCCGTCGACTAAACAATGTCACCTGGCGGGACCTAGGGGAAGAGCCTTCTCCGTGGTGGCCCCGGCCCTCTGGAATCAACTCCCCCCAATTGCCCCCACCCTCCTCGCCTTCTGCAATGTTGAAGACCCATTTATGTCACCAGGCATGGGGGGATTAATGCCCCCCTCCTTCTGACTAATAGGACCTGAGTGTGGTGTGATTGTGTAGCATTGATTGTTTTTAATGATAGTGGGTTTTTAAACTTAGTTTTTTCTTAACATTCAAAGTGTTGGTTATGACCTATAAAGCCCTTCATGGCACCAGACCAGATTATCTCAGGGACCGCCTTCTGCTGCACGAATCCCAGCGACCAGTTAGGTCCCACAGAGTGGGCCTTCTCTAGGTCCCGTCAATTAAACAATGTTGTTTGGCGGGACCCAGGGGAAGAGCCTTCTCTGTGGCAGCCCCAGCCCTTTGGAACCAACTCCCCCCAGAGATTAGAATTGGCCCCACCCTCCTCGCCTTTCGTAAGCTTCTTAAAACCCACCTCTGCCGTCAAGCATGGGGGAACTGAGATATTCTTTCCCCCTAGGCCTTTACAATTTACGCATGGTATGTCTGTCTGTCTGTATGTTTGGTTTTTATAATAAGGGGTTTTTTTAGTTATTTTAGTATTGGATTGGATTGTTACATGTTGTTTTCATCATTGTTGTTAGCTGCCCTGAGTCTACGGAGAGGGGAGGCATACAAATCCAATAAATAAATAAATGAATGAATGAATGAATGAATGAATGAATGAATGAATGAATGAATGAATAAATAAATAAATAAATAAATAAACAAACAAACAAACAAACAAACAAAGAAACAAATAAATAAATAAATAAAATAAATTAACATTAGATTTGTACTGTATTGTTATTGATGTTGTGAGCTGCCCTGAATCCTCAGAGAGGGGCGGCGTACAAATCTAAATAATAATAATAATAATAATAATAATAATAATAATAATAATAATAATAATAAAAAATTATTATTATTATTATTATTATTATTATTATTATTATTATTATTATTATTATTATTATTATTATTATGCATCTGAAAGGCACAGAGAGAAGGGTGAGGCATCTAATCTGCAACTCACCTAAATGCTATGGATTATTAACCTAAAGAAAGTCAACCCCCCAAACGGTTAATTTAATCAAAAGCAACCTAATATCCGATCATTTGAATTCCTAATCGGTGCACAGTTGCATTCACCGGAGAATTGATTCCTCTCCTATTAAAACAAATACAAGTCCAGGTGATGTCTATATATTACAATCATCTCCACTAATGTGATTACAGCATGTAAACTGATTACAATAATTACGCTGGATTATTTGTATGTGGGAGGTAGAAGCGAAGGGACAAATCAACTGTCTCATGGAAAAAAACAAACAAACCCAGAGATAAATAAAACAAAATAAAATGGATTGGAAGGATTGGGTTATAAAAATCTAGCTTTAAAAATAAATCATGGCAGGTTATTTCACGTTTTTTTGGTTTATATTGCCAAGGTTTTACAGTACGTCAAGCCTCAGACAAATGTACAGATTAGATTGCACAAACACAACCACATTTGCATCTACAATCACCATCGCAACATATCCGCAGATGTTTACATGAGTGTATGTAGTTAATCAAGATCAAAATGATGGCCAGGCACAGTGGCTTTACTAACATAAATGCCAGCTTTGCATATTTGCTTGGTAATATCTGATGCCAATAGAGAAATATAGGGTTTTTTTTTTGTTTTTTTGAATTGTAAACTACATTGCTGACCAAGAGAGACCTGCCACATCTTCTTGCTAAGGACAGAAACATCAAAGTCAACCTTCCACAAACTAGAGGAGGATCACCACAAGGGTCAGTATGATAACAGATTAGGCAAGTAGCTCAATTTTCTTTAATTGCTATAAAAGTTCAGTTTTAGATAATGGTTAAAATGATTAAAGCATTTATGGGTAAAAACATACTATTTAATTATTTCCTATTTTAAAAGTAATTAAGGATTATACTAAGGTCCTAGAGATGGAAGGACAATAAAAAAAAATCTATTAAGTATTCAATAAATTGTGCATTAACCTACTACCCCACTGCTCCCACCCCCCTAGTGAGGGCAGAAGCCCATTATTATTATTATTATTATTATTATTATTATTATTATTATTATTATTATTATTTAGATTTGCATGCCGCCCCTCTCCGAAGACTCGGGGCGGCTCACAACAGTAATAGAAGCAATATAACAGTGAAACAAATCTAATATTAAAATAAAACATATCTAAAACCCCAGCAATTTAAAATCATACAACACATACATACCAAACATAAAATATAAAAGCCAGGGGGAGGATGTCTCAGTTCCCCCATGCCTGGCGGTAAAGGTGGGTCTTGAGTAATTTGCGAAAGACAAGGAGGGTGGGGGCCGTTCTAATCTCTGGAGGGAGTTGATTCCAGAGGGCCGGGGCCGCCATAGAGAAGGCTCTTCCCCTAGGGCCCGCCAAACGACATTGTTTGGTCGACGGGACCCAGAGAAGGCCAACTCTGTGGGACCTTATCGGCCGCTGGGATTCATGCGGTAGAAGGCGGTTCTGGAGGTATTCTGGTCCAATGCCATGTAGGGCTTTAAAGGTCATTACCAACACTTTGAATTGTGACCGGAAACTGTCTACTACGTTGGCTTAATTCCACTAAAGACCCTCAAAATTGGATACTGCTATCAGTAGGACATGATCTACATGTTGAGAGTAAACTCTATTCCCTCCATAAATATATAAGTAGTCGGAATTATCCTGTGTAAAGACTTATTCTTATTCCAATTGCATTTCATGACTATCTCCCAACCCACGTGGAGACCCCTTCACGTCAACTTGACATGTCCTTTGTCTCCTTGTTTCCTTACTTGACCTTTTCCTTCACTTAGAACGGTTTCCTCTCCAGTTCCTTCTTTCGCTTGCAAGAATAGCTAGTGAATCCTGCGTTTCCTTCTGCTGAATTCCCCGGAGGAACCTTGGCTCCTTCAGACTCGATCTTTTCCTGTCTTATTCAAAGGAAATCTTCTGCTAAAAGGCTTTAATGGAGATGCTGAGACGAACATTTCTGAAATAAGCTAATTTGAGCAAAGCACTGAAAGCTTTGATGGAAACACAGACTTCGGGACTCGAGCCAGCAAAGAGGCATCTGCAGCCCTTACTGTAAGTGATATAAATCCCTACAGAAAGCAAGAAAACAGCTGTGTTGCAAAATCCCAGGTTGTTTGAATTAAATCCTCTGTTGCATTCATTTTTGGAGCCACGACCCTTTGGGAATGAATTGCAAATTGGATTGTACGTTATGATTTTATGATCTAAGAAGCGTTGACAAGTTGCTGCGCTTTGTTTGGTGAAGCACTGCTTCAATTGAACCTTTGTCCTGTGATTATGTCGCTTCACTTGATAACCTTTCCTTGATATTTAGCATAAGGGGAAAAGCCCGTGTTCAGGATTTGACTGTCACTGCATTGTTGCCGATATTAAAAATGGCAAGGAGACATTAATCTGGAAACATCATCCCTAAAGACAGGGCTCTTGAATTTTTTTCCAACAACTGTCTATAGGAGGGACTCGCAACCTTGACATTTACAAGACGTGTGGACTTCAACTCTCAGAATTCCCTGGCCAGGGAATCTAGGAATTGAAAACCGCACGGCTTAAAGTTGCCAAGACTGAGAAATACTGATTTATAGGCACCAGGTACACATCCTTAGAGGGCATATCCGAAGCAGCTTCCCTCTGTGCTTGAGACTTCCAGATCTCCTAGCACAGTGATGGTGAACCTTTTTTTTTTGGGGTGCCGAAAGAGCGTGCATGAACACTATTGTGCATGCACGAGTGCCCACAACCATAATTCAATGCCCCCCCCAAGGCCCTCTGGAGACCAGAAGTGGCCTGTTTCCCAACTTCTGGTGGGCCCAGTAGACTTCACCCTCCCCAGAAGAATCTATCTGAGATAAAGACAAGAGAGTGAAAATTATTTTGTATTCATATTCATAACAGCAATAGCACTTTGACCTACATAATAATAATAATAATAATGATGATGATGATGATGATGATGATGATGATGATAATAATAATAATAATAATTATTATTATTATTATTATTATTATTATTATTATTATTATTTAATAATAATTTATTGGATTTGTATGCCGCCCCTCTCCGAGGACACGGAGCGGCTCACAACAAATAAAAACATCATATACAAATCCAATATTAAAACAGTTTTAAAAAGCCCTATTAAAAAAACAATCATACAACCCAAACACACCATACATAAAGTCAAGACAGCTAAGGATATATCAATTCCTCCATGCCTGGCGACATAGATGGGTTTTCAAAGGTTTACGAAAGGCAAGGAGGGTGGGGGCAGTCCTAATCTCCAGGGAGAACTAATTCCAGAGGGTCGGGGCCACCACAGAGAAGGCTCTTCCCCGGGTCCCGCAAGACAGCATTGTTTTGTCGACGGGACCTGGAGAAGGCCAACTCTGTGGGTCCTAATCCGTCGCTGGGATATACCGCTTCCCAGTGCTTTACAGCCCTCTCTAAGCAGTTTACGGAGTCAGCATATCACCCCCAACAACCTGGGTCCTTATTTTACCCATCTCAGGATGGAAGGCTGAGTCAACTTTGAGCCTGATGAGATTTGAATTGGTGAACTACACCCAGCAGTCAGCAGAAGCAGCTTGCAGTATTGCGCTCTAACCACTGCGCCACCAAGCCACATGACAATGAATGATTCCAACGAAGTCAGAAGAGAAAAATGTGGATAAGGTACATGACTGGTTGATGAAGAAGGATATAATTCAATAAAAGATATGTGATCAAATAAAAGTTATGCATGTGTTAAACTTGGTACTCAACTGCTTTGAAATGTATCAAATTTGGTACTCAATGCATTTTGATGTGAATATTTTGCCCAGGTACTCATTGTTTGTTTGGTACTCAATGTTTAAGCTAGAAATGGTTAATGCTGTTTGTCTTGTAACTAACCACATTATTTCCTATGGGGAAAAAAACAGTTTGGTACCCATCATTTTTGTTAGTCATTGCACTTCCCGGAACAAATTAACAATGACTACCAAGGTAATACTGTACTATAATTTGTGGAATAAATTGTGATTCAAAAATATGTAAAATATGATGGATCCAACTAGCTTATCACCCTCCTCTCTGTGGTAGCCCCTCAGATATTAGAATACAATGGTACGTCTGTTCAAAAATTTTTGCCTCTTCTTAAGAAACATTTTCTACCTAAGAACCCGAATCTGGAAAAAATTCCCCAGGAAATTTGAGAGCGGCACGAAGGCTCGTCCAGTTTTCTGCCATTTCCCCTTTAATCCTGGCCATCTTGGGCTTTTCTGGGCTGCCAGAGGAGCCTTTCAGTGGTACTTAAGGAGGCTTTGGCAGTCCAGAGCGAACAAAGCATTTTCCTTTCTCTGGGGGCTTGAAGAGGGAATAAACCTCTGCTAATGTCCAGAGAAAAGAAACACTCCCTTCGCTCTGGGCAGCAACTGTCCTCCTCCTCTTCTTCCTCCTCTTCCTCCTCCCACCCAAATTCTGAGCTTTTATTTCTTTCCTAATGCGTTTGCACACGTTATTTGCTTTTACATTGATTCCTATGGGAAAAATTGCTTCTACTTACAAACTTTTCTACTTAAGAACCTGCTCATGGAAGGAATTAAGTTCTTAAGTGGAGGTACCACTTTAACTTAAAACGATTCTTATAATAATACATCCCAAGATAAGAGGATCCCATTTCCCCCTATTTGTTAACATTGCAGTTTAGAGCGAGAACTCCCTTATTTCCAAGAAGCTCATTATTTTAATGAATGTGCAAATTTCACAAACTGAAAGCCACGTCCTACGTCGGTCCTCCTTCAAAGGCCCTGTGTTCATACCAAACATCAGCATTTTCCTATCTTGATCTTCCTATTCGGCAAAAGGAGGAGGGGGCCCAATAAAACTTAAGACTAATTCAAAGGAAAACCCTTGACATGAGCAGTCTGAAATTCTGGCGCCATGATGTCTTGTCAAATGTGATCATAGAGTAGCTCAAACTCTTTTCAAAGCTAGCTACTTATCACACATTACACCGAGGCTAGCTTATTTAAGAAACCTTAAGAGAACAATTTCTCTCTACGATAATATGCACCTTGATTCTACTTACATAAGTTCTAGGAGAGATTATGGGAAGCTGTAGGTTTCATATTTCTGGAGCGTCTTAACATGACTTTAGAAAGTCATTTCTTGTGCATTTTTTCTCCCAAATATTTCTTGAATAATTCTTGAACACAGGTCACCTGCATGGAATCCATACTGCATAACAGACATTAAGACAAGCTTCTAGAGTTGTTAACCTGATCCTACGCAGCTTCTGCTCAGGCAATCTCACACTACTCACAAGAGCCTACAAAACTTTTGCCAGACCCATCCTAGACTACTGCTCATCTGTCTGGAACCCATACCACATCTCAGACATCAACACCTTGAAAATGTCCAAAGATATTTCACCAAAAGAGCCCTTCACTCCTCCACTCGAAACAGAATATCCTACAAAAATAGACTAACAATCCTGGGCTTAGAAAGCCTAGAACTACGGCGCCTAAAACACGATTTGAGTATTGCCCACAAGATCATATGCTGCAACGTCCTACCGGTCAATGACTACTTCAGCTTCAACCGCAACAACACAAGAGCACGCAACAGATTCAAACTTAATACGAACCGCTCCAAACTTGACTGTAAAAAATATGATTTCAACAATCGAGTTATCGAAGCGTGGAACTCATCACTGGACTCAATTGTGTCAACCCCTAACCCCCAACATTTCTCCCTTAGACTATCCACGATTGACCTCTCCAGGTTCCTAAGAGGCCAGTAAGGGGCGTACATAAGTGCACTGGTGTGCCTTTCGTCCCCTGTCCAATTGTCTTTCCTTTCTCTCACTTATCATATATATTTTCTTTCTTTCATGTATCCTCTAAGTTCACTTTACCCTTATATATATTGCTACATGTCTATTTTTCTTCCTATGTATTTTTGTATTGGACAAATGAATAAATAAATAAAAAATAAACAATCGAAGGAGTCCAGAAATACTTCACAAGAACAGTCCTCCACTCCTCACGCAACAAATTACCTTACTCCTCCAGACTTCAATTACTATGTTTAGAAAATTTACAGCTACACCACCTCCGAACTGATTTAACTGTTGTTCATAAAATCATACATCACAATAAATTCTCTGTTAGCAACTACTTCACCTTTAACAACAACAACGCAAGAGCATGCAACAGATACAAACTAAATGTAAATCGCTCCAAACTAGACTGCAGAAAATACGATTTCAGCAATAGAGTGGTCAACGCCTGGAATTCACTACCGGACTCTGTTGTTTCTTCTCCCAATTCCAAAATCTACAACCTTACATTATCAACAATAGATCTCTCCCCTTTTCTAAGAGGTCTGTAAGGGGCATGCATAAGTGTACCTTTGTGCCTACCTTTCCTGTCCTAATGTCTTTTTATCTTTTCTTTCCCTACTTTATACTTATAGTAACACAAGAGCACGCAACAGATTCAAACTTAGTACGAACCGCTCCAAACTTGACTGTAAAAAATATTATTTCAACAATAGAGTTATCAAACCGTGGAATTCATTACCGGACTCAATTGTGTCAACCCCTAACCCCCAACATTTCTCCCTTAGACTCTCCATGATTGACCTCTCCAGGTTCCTAAGAGGCCAGTAAGGGGCGTACATAAGTGCACTGGTGTGCCTTTCGTCCCCTGTCTAATTGTCTTTCCTCTCTTTTATCTATCATATATATTCTCTTCCTTTCATATATCTTCTCCTCTAAGTTCACTTTTACCTTTATATATATTGCCACATGTCTATTTTCTTCCTATGTATTTGTGTATTGGACAAATGAATAAATAAATAAAATAAATAATAGAATAGAATAGAATAGAATTTTTATTGGCCAAGTGTGATTCGACACACAAGGAATTTGTCTTGGTGCATATGCTCTCAACGTACATAAAATAAAGTATACATTAGTCAAGAATCATGTGGTACAACACTTAATGATTGTCATAGTGGTCAAATAAGCAATGAATAAGCAGTATTAATAACAATCTTAGGATATACGCAACAAGTTACAGTCATACAGTCAACATGGGAGGAAATGGGTGAAAGGAATGATGAGAAAAACTAGTAGAATAGAAGTGCAGATTTAGTAGAAAGTCTGACAGTGTTCAGGAAATTATTTGTTTAGTAGAGTGATGGCGTTCGGGAAAAAACTGTTCTTGTGTCTAGTTGTCTTGGTGTGCAGTGCTCTGTAGCGACGTTTTGAGGGTAGGAGTTGAAACAATTTGTGTTCAGGATGTGAGGGGTCAGTAAATATTTTCCCCGCCCACTTTTTGACTCGTGCAGTATAAAGGTCCTCAATGGAAGGCAGATTGGCAGCAATTGTTTTTTCTGCATATAAGTATATTATGTTAAACTTACTACAATACAATACTATATTTGCATGACAAATAAATAAATAAATAAATAAATAAATAAACAAACAAACAAACAAACAAACAAACAAACAAACAAACAAACAAATAAATAAATAAAATTTCAGGGGATTGAAGTAGGCTAGTGATCTCCAGGTCAACTAAGACTTGAGGACCTCAACTCCCAGAATTTCCCAACTACCTGGGAATTTAGGGAGTTGAAATCCACACATCTTTAAGTTGCCAAGTTAGGAGACCCTCTAAACTAGATGATTATTGCACCCTTCCAACTCCACAATTCTAACAACAGAGCTGTGGGCCCTTTCATTTTTAAATGAAAATGTTTTCATTATTATGTAGATTGCCTTCAGAAAGAGGACAATAGGAGCTTCAGAAGATTATTTCTTTTAAATAAATCTACTTTTGGCTGAATCATTCACCAATACTCACAGGTTTTAAAAACGAGGAAAACCTAACTTAACTTTTCCAAGCAATTATGGGCGTCAGATCACAATTTTGTTCTTATTAAAAATTGCACGGGTCCAATTAGAACAAAGCTACCAGAAGCAAATTTCTACTATCTATTTCCAGAGAATTATTGGATATGTGTATTTTTATAATAAGTGATAAATAAACAGTTTGTTGCAATATTCTCTAACGGAAAATATATTTGGCATTTTAGTTGTGAGTGTGCCTCCTTCCATCCAATATGCTGTTCAAACTTCTTCAAAATGACAGAAGCAAAATTTAGAATTATCTTTTGAGTTTCTGGAGTGGTGTCAGCTCTTAGCCTCTCCTCATCTGTTCTTTCCCGCTCTGATTTTAAATCCTCTTGTGAAAAATGTATTTAATCTCAACCAGAACAAATATTATATCTGTATCTATAATCTTACCATCTGCATCTCTTCAGCTGCCACTTTACTGATGAAATATGTTTATAGGGATTTTTTTTTCTTTTTGGAGGAAAAAAGGGATAGTAGAAAGCAGCCCTCCTGCATTGAAAGTATGTTTGGTTTAATATGTCAAATGTTTCCATTGCTTTATAAAAATAGTGGGTTTTAAAAAAACATGTTCAGACCTACGCAGGTTATGGGGAGATATATGAATAAGGAAAAAAAATGAGAAAAAAAATGTCCTGTTCATTTTGTTGCTTTTTTTTTTTCAATTATAAACTTGAGTAAAAGGAAAAGAAAAAGTTTGGAAAATAATAAATTCAGTGGCATAGAAAGGGAGGAAGGAAGGAAGGAAAGAGGAAGGAAGGAAGGAACGAAGGAAGGAAGGAAGGAAGGAAAAAAAGGGGGGAATATAATATATGTGATATTGACATGGATCTAATTTAGGCTGTTCCACATGCTCCTAACAATCAGCCCCTGTTCTGACCTAATCATGATCTATCCTTGCAGACACTTCCCAAAATCAAAATTGATTAGATATTTAAGCTGTGAGTTTGTTAATTAGTAGCAAAATAGGGAGCACACAATAGAACAATCTTTGATGTGAGCTCATATCTGAAGCTTTGTGATGCATTGATTAAGACAGCCCGTACACAAGTATTTTTGAGAGCTTTCCTTAATTAACCAAGACATGTTTTTAATAAAACGCATTAAGTATTTCCATTCAACTAAAAAACAAGTATTTGGAAGGGGTGGATGGCCGTTTTCATACATCCAAGAGTCTACTACAATAATCTTGCCATAAAGGGCGCCTTAACATTCACAATTCGAAGTTTAGAATCACTGGAAGAGCTGACATACATCTTGCAAAGTGCCTCCCTACTGCAAGCTTTTATCCACGAGAGAATAAAGGATGGTCTGTGCTGAATTTATTTTTATTTTGTTTGTCGCAAAAGTGACAATTTTTCTACCCCGGATTGGGGTTGAAAGGCGAAAGCGGAAGCAGTATGCTCCGTCCCATAGATGGGTAGACAAGGTTACCCTGCTAAACCTTTTCTCACTTGAAAAGAAAGCAACCCTTCAAACCTAAGAAATTTTATAATAATAACAAAATAATTGGAAAGGACCTTGGAGGTCTTCTAGTCCAACTCCCTGCTTGGGCAGGAGATCCTACACAACTTCAGCCAAATGGTTATCCAACCTCTTCTTGAAAACTTCCAGTGTTGGAGCATTCACAACTTCTGGAGTCAAGCTGTTCCACTGGTTAATTGTTCTAACTTTCAGGAATTTTCTCCTTAGTTCTAAGTTGCTTCTCTCCTTGTTTAGTTTCCACACATTGCTTCTTGTCCTACCCTCAGGTGCTTTGGAGAATAGGTTGACTCCCTCCTTTGGAGAACCTGGAGAACGCACCTGAGATATTGGAACACCGCTACCATGTCTCCCCTGGTTCCTGCAACCGTTCTTCATATGTTTTAGCCCCGAGTCCCCTAATCATCTTTGTCGCTCTTCTCTGCACACTTTCTAGAGTCTCAACATCCTTTTTGCATCGTGGTGACCAAAACTGAATGCAGTATTCCAAGTGTGGCTTTACCAAGGCCTTATAAAGTGGTATTATCACTTCACATGATCTTGATTCTATGCAGCCTAGAACTGTGTTGGCTTTTCTGGCAGCTGCTGCACAGGGGTCTCAATGTTCTCAAATTATATTTCTGCTTTGGACTCAGATTTTTTTTTTAATCTGATGGTAATCTTGGTTGTGCTTTTTTCTCCTGTTCCTCAAGGTTGTTTGTCCATCCCATTACATCTTAATTGTCATTTAATACTTTTTCCCTCCCTTTGTGTCAAAATGTGCACCCTGGAGAAAATCTGTCTATTTGATCGCTAAGAGCCAACACCAACTTAATGATGCGTCGTCCATCATCCATCATGTCAAAAGTTACAGTTCAGGAACCATTTCTAGACTTCTCCTGGGGGTGCATTTGGTGATCTCCAGGTGTGCAGTTCTGCTTACGTTCATTTTATTCATCCTGCTTTTTCCCTCCAACATCTCAGGGCGGGGTATGCAACATTCATCAACTATTTCCTCCCAAACAGCTCCTCCATGTAGCAGGTTGGGAGGAAAGAGAGTAGTAGGCCCAAAGTCATCCAGGGAGTTCCCATACCAAAGCCCTCCGGGGTTGAGGGTTCTCTTAAACCGAGGCCTCTCTACTTCTAGTCCACCACTTTAACCACTACACCATACTGACTCTTTTAGTATAAAGTTTTCTTCCTTCCTTTCTGAAATGGAAATAAATAACCTAGACAATAAGAATTGTGATTTGAGTGTAAGAGGGCAGATTTTAACTTACAGCCCCCTACAGTTTTGTTCAAGGTTGTTGTCTGTCTGTCTTTCTGTTTGTTTGTCTCTCATTTATTGGCTACCCATTTTATCACAGAGTAATTCTGGGAGGTCTGTCTGTCTATCTAACTATCTATTGTCTATCTCTTTCTATATGTCTGTCTGTCTGTCTGTCTGTCTGTCTCTCTCTCTCTCTCTCTCTATCTTTCTATCTATCTCTATTTCTCTATCTATCTATCTCTATTTCTCTATCTATCTATCTATCTATCTATCTATCTATCTATCTATCTCTCTCTCTATTTATCTATCTATCTATCTATCTATCTATCTATCTATCTATCTATCTAATCTATCTATCTCTATTTCTCTATCTATCTATCTATTTATCTATCTATCTATCTATCTCTATTTCTCTACTACCTAGTTACCTACCTACCTACCTACCTCTATCTATCTATCTATCTATCTATCTATCTATCTATCTATCTATCTATCTTTCTTTCTTTCTTTCTTTCTTTCTATCTATCTCTATTTCTCTATCTATCTATCTCTATTTCTCTCTATCTATCTATCTATCTATCTATCTATCTATCTATCTATCTATCTATCTATCTATCTCTATTTCTCTACCTACCTACTTACCTATCTATCTATCTATCTACCTACCTACCTACCTCTATCTATCTATCTATCTATCTATCTATCTATCTATCTCTATCTATCTATCTATCTATCTATCTATCTATCTATCTATCTATCTATCTATTAAATTTACAGGCACCCCATCTTATCGTAGAGTAATTCTGGGAAGTTGGACATGTTAAAAAGGATAAAAGTATATGAAACTTATACATAATATGAATGAAATACTTTAAAAATATAAACAGCCCTAACTAGAACTAACTAAAAGATGGGGAAGTGGGCAGTAGGATAACAAATGTGGAGAGAGGTTGGATCTGTTGTTAATCCATCCACTCCCCCTCCTCCAATGTAAAACCCCTTCTGTCGAAACACCAAGCCAAGGGGCAAAGCCATGTCTTTAAGCTGTTGCAGAAGGTCACTCCGAAGTGGGGGTGGGGGCACAAGATGTTCCAAAGAGCTCGAGAGACAGCAGAGAAGGCTCTTCTCTTGGATCCCACCAGTTGGCCAATGAGACCCACATGCATTCTATTGGGATGAGACAGATCCTGAATTATAATAAAAGTAACAGAGTTGGAAGGGACCTTGGAGGTCTTTTAGTCCAACCCCCTGCTGAGACAGGAAACATTACAGCACTTCAGATAAATGGCTGTCCAACACCTTGAAAACTTCCAGTGATGGAGCATTTACAACTTCTGGAGGCAAGCTGTTTTAGTACTTAATTGTTGTAACTGTCAGGAAATTTCTCCTTAGTTCTAGGTTGCTTCTCTCCTTGATTAGTGTCCACTCATTGCTTCTTGTTCTTTGTTCAGGTGCTTTGGGGAATAGCTTGAATCCCTCTTCTTTGTGGCAGCCCCTGAGATATTGGAACACTGCTATCCTGTCTCCCCTAGTCTTCCCTTTAATTAAAGTAGACACACCCGATTCCTGCTGTTCTGTCAGGCTCTCTGGTAGACGTCTCCCAAAAATTCACAGGTACAAATTTCAGACACACACACACATTTGAAAATTCAAAACTATGTTCTTTATAATGAAAAGTCCCTTAAACCAAGCCCTCTTTTGGTATAGCAAAGAGCACTTGTCTCCAAACAAATTGGTAATTTGTACAAGTCCCTTATCAGTTCTGTGATACTTAGCTTGCAGCTGTGAGGCAATTCACAGTCCTTCTTCTTTCACAAAGTGAAACACACTTTGCTCTGGTTTAGTTTCAAAGCGGGGAAAAATCAACACACAAAACGTCAAAGTCAGTAAAGCAGTCACGAAACACAATGATCAGATAATCCTCCACAATGGCCAAACCCACAGGCTGCTCTTTATAGCAGCCTCACTAATTACCACAGCCCCACCCAACCACAGGTGGCCTCATTTTCTTTGATAATAATCTCTCAGTTGTTGTTGCCTATGCATCGCTCTCCGCACGCATGGCTGTATCATTAACTCTTGTTCTGAATCCAAGGAGGAGCTAGATAATTGATCTCTTTCTGAGCTGTCTGCCCCACTCTCCTCCTCCCTGTCACTCATGTCTTCTTGGTCAGAGGAGCCTTCATCAGAAGATTCCACGGGGGGGGGGGGGCAAAACAGGCCTACAGCTTGTGGATGTCTCCCCCACATCTATAGTCCTTGGGGCAGGAGCTGGACCAGAGCTAACCACAATACCTGCAACCAGACTTCATATGTTTTATCTTGGAGCTATGATTATCTTATCATTGATCCTGACTGTTTTTTTTTGCTTTGCGAAGCCGGATAAAGGATATTCCCAAAGGAAAATCATATATATAATGGCTAGGGATGGGGAAAAAAAATAGAATGATTCAGCCTTACCTCAATTGCACTTTCAAACCAATAGGAGCATTGAAACACAGCTATGTGATAATTATCCTTTTCTCTCTCTCTCTCTCTCTCTCTCTCTGCTTCTCTCTCTCCAAATGCTGAAATGCCAATTACATGCTTACAAGATGCAGACAACAGAGGGAACTGCACACCGAGCAATGTTGCATTAGTTAATAATATTAAAAAGCCCTGTATTGAAGAAAATATTGCTTGTTAGAAACAAAAACAATGCATGTTGGAGAAAATGCATATAGGATGTGTCTATTAAAAGAAATAAGCACCAAAATGCAGACACATTTCCATGGGGACCAATGAAGAAGCTTGGTGAGAAGGGAGAGAGAGAGAGAGAGAGGAACAATAGAATGAAATTAAATTTGTCCAACTAATCTATGATTAGATCCACCCAGGAATACATCTCCAAGGAACCTTCAAATGGAGAGCCAGTTTATTGCAATTTTTTATTTGTGGCTTGGAAAGGTTTTGACTTATTCTTCTTGTTATCTTCTTTTTTATCTCCAGGAAAAGAGAGATAGAGAGATATATATTTGCATTCATATTTTCAGCTTATTCTAAAGCACAACCCACCCATTCCACTATACAGTGGAACCTCTACCAACAAATGCCTCTACTTGCGAACTTTTCTAGATAAGAACCGGGTGTTCAAGATTTTTCTGCCTTTTCTCAAGAACCATTTACCACTTACAAACCTGAGATTCTGAAAATGTAACCTGTAACTGGAAAAGACAGGGAGAAGCCTCCGTGGGGCCTCTCTAGGCAGGAAACAGGGTCAGAAAAGGCAGAGAGAAGTCTCTGTGGCACCTCTCTAGGAATCTCCTGGGAGGAAACAGGGCTGGAAAAGGCGGGGAGAAGCCTCTGTGGGGCCTCCCTGGGAATTTTCTGGAGGAAACGGGGCCGGAAAAGGTGGGGAGAAGCCTCCGTGGGGCCTCTCTAGGAATCTCCTGGGAGAAAACAGGGCCTCCAACCTCCCTGTGGTTTCCTCAATCACACACAATATTTGCCTTTACATTGATTCCTATGGGAAAAATGGCTTCTTCTTACAAACCTTTCTACTTAAGAACCTCGTCACGGTACGAATTAAGTTCGTAAGTAGAGGTACCACGGTATGTTGGTATGTGAATATATGTTCCTGTATCAGGGTTCAAGCATGTGCCTCCATTTCAGCCTGTCTTCTGTTTTTGTTGTTTAACAGGAGTTAAGACAATGGTGCTCAACCTGGGGATCGAGACCCTTTTGAGGGGTCGAACGACCATTTTACAGGGGTCGCCTAAGACAATGGGAAAAGACAACTTTCCCATGGTGTTAGGAACTAAAGCTTCTATTCTGGTACCTTATAACATATTTTTACAATCCGACCAATCAGGTGTCAGGGCGTACCTCTGACCTTCCTGCCAATCAGCTTATAGCTCTGTTGGGAGAATTGGCGCTATATATATATAAAAAAACATCCCCAAAATATGAACAAGCGGGATGATACCTCTCGCTTACCAGACATCTGGAAACCAGCCCTCAAACATATCCCAGCCATAGAAACCAGACTCAGAACACACATTGTAAAACAATCAAGTAGCCTGCAAGTTCCAACTACTCAGGATATCACGCCTAATCTACAACCATTAACTAATCAGCATACCTCAGCTACATCAAGGACCCCAATTGTTACCCCACTGACTCACCAGGAAGTTTCTACACAGCAGGCAATTGCTGAGCCATCAAACCACACCCAGCCACCAGTATTTATAGAAGGAATGCAGCTCAGGTCTCGCAGTGTTCGCCTGAGAACAAGGACAGAAACACCAGCCTGAAGATGACGAGTGAGACCTCGTTGAAACATCGCCAGAAATTTCCAAATCCTACACGGGAAGAAACCCGAATATACCAAGACCGTCATATATATATGACGTCATATATATATATATATATATATATATATATATATATATATATATATATATATATATATATATATATATATATATATATCAAGAATAGTCCTAAAAATGCGAGTTCCAGGTATGTGTGTGAATGATGAGGCAGCAGCCATCTCGATCACCGGAACATAGAAACTTTAATAAAAACCACTTAGCTTTCGTTAGTGTGCTGCTAACTTTGTCAGAGTATTAAAATGCCATGGGTGATTGTCTCCCATGGCATTTTAATACTCTGACGAAGTTAGCAGCACGCTAACGAAAGCTAAGTGGTTTTATTAAAGTTTCTATGTTCCGGTGATCGAGATGGCTGCTGCCTCATCATTCACATATATATATATATATATATATATATATATATATATATATATATATATATATATATATATATATATATATGTAGATTGTTCTGAGTTCGGGTTTTGCCCTGTGTAATATTTTGCATGTTTATGCGACGTTTCGGTGAAATCACATCCACCATCATCACACCACCACCCCCGCACAAATCACCTCAGTGGCCAAAACTCTCATCACCAGAACCAAACGCTTAGCTGACCATGAGCACTTAAAAACTGAATTGAACAAACTCAAAGATGTACTAATTTCTAATGGATTCAAAGAGAAAACAATAACAAACCTAATCAATAAAGAGACACCCCCCAAAAAACAAGATCAAGAACAGGACAATGGCACCACCATCCTTCCTTACATCAAAGGCACCACGGATAAAATTAGTAAAATTCTACAAAAACATAACATCAAAACCTCATTTTGCACTAACCAAAAAATATCTAATATCCTAAGGAGCCCCAAAGATAAAATCCAATTAGAATACCAAGGAATCTATGAAATCCCTTGCAAAACATGTGCAGCCACATACATTGGACAAACTAACCGAAGAGTGAGCCAGCGCATGGCAGAACATATGAATGCAGTCAAGAAACAGGAGAAGACCTCCTCCCTTGTCCAGCACATTAAAAGAACAGGGCACGAAATTGACTTTGAAAAAACTAAATTACTCCACAAAACAGAGAATTTATATAGAAGAATCTCTCTAGAAGCTATCGAAATTGAAAAGAGATCCTTTTGTTTAAATAAAAGGGATGACACCTCGCGCCTGCCAGAGATTTGGAAACCAGCCTTAAACAAAATAAACACTTCATTATAATCAATATGTTAATCCTTTAATTATTATGATTTTAGAATTTTATATTTGGAAATCAGCCTTAAAGAAAACACTTCATAATCTTCATGCCATTCCTTCTAATAACCATGATTACACCAACCAATCAGATCACTGAAGCATAGTCACCCAATCTATTTGCTACATTCAAAGCAAATCTCCACCCCCACACTACATGCTAAGAAGAAATGTCAGTTGCTAATATTCATTTGCAAAAACACAAAGATTGGAACTCCAGCCTGATGATGGTGAATGTGATTTCGCCGAAACGTCGCATAGACATGCAAAACATTACACAGGGCAAAACCCGAACTCAGAACAATCTACATATATATATATATATATATATATATATATATATATATATATATATATATGTCACATGTTTAAGCTGAATTTGAAAATTAAGGGAGACTAGGATAGATCTATTTCGGCCTTATTTTGGCCTCATCAGCTAGCCATACCCACTGGGACTTGAACCTGCAACCTTTGCCTTGTAAGGCAGAGAATTATCCTCTAGGCTACAGTATCCAATCCCTTCAGCTCTGTACCAGGGAAGGGTTACATTTTGTGTCGAATCACCCTGGTATATTGAAGGAACATCACAGCTCCTTTTTTGCCTCTCGGCCCAACCCAGGGCCATTTATATATATATATATATTTGTAAAACAATTATAGGATGGCAATTTCTACAAATAAAACATTAGATAAGTAATGATAAAAAGTCATGATAGAAGACAAAAAGAACAGTAGGACAGGGATGGTTGGCACAATGGTGCGCTTATTCACACCCCTTAGATCAGACCACCACCACCCACTCCGAAAAGAAAAAGATGTCACTTAAAAGGATAATGCATTGAGTCAAGAAGACAAATTGCTTACTAAAGGTGAGGTAGCTCAGGATTTTTTTTGGGGGGGTTGTTTTTTTTAAGAAGTAACAGCTGTGTTATCATTACAGACAAAAGCTTTCATGAACATACAGCCTCCTGTATTGATATTTCAGCCAGCTTCTTCTGGATGAGGCATTTATCTTCCAGTTGGATTCATTATCCTTGTAACTGACAAGTCTTCTCTCGCTGGGAACTTCACTTCTTTCTTTTTAAAAACACGGGACAACTCATCGCTTCCTTTCCGGTGTTCCTTTCTCTTCTTTAGCGCCAAGATTTTATTTCTCTTCCCAACCTCTCTCTTTCAAATCCCGATTTTTGCACATTAAATTCTTTCCAAACCTTTCAGCCATCCCTCCACCTTTATTTCCATCCCAGAAAGATCAAGCCAAAAAACTCTTCTTTTGGGTGATTTGGTGGGGTGGCTCTCTAAAATAAATATACTGCTCAAAAACATAAAGGGAACCCTCAAAGAACACATCCTAGATCTGAATGAATGAAATATTCTCATTGAATACTTTGTTCTGTACCAAGTTGAATGTGCACCGGTTATCTATCTATCTATCTATCTATCTATCTATCTATCTATCTATCTATCTATCTATCTATCTATCTATTTATTTAGATTTGTATGCCGCCCCTCTCCGCAGACTCGGGGCGCCTCACAACAAAGTGAAAAAACAATCTACAACAAATCTAAATTACTGTTTAAAAATATTTAAAAGACCCCATTTTCTAAAACACACATACATACAAACATACCATTCATAAATTGTATCTGCCCGGGGGAGATGTTTCAGTTCCCCCATGCCTGGCGACAGAGGTGGGTCTTAAGGAGCTTACGAAAGGCAAGGAGAGTAGGGGCAGTTCTAATCTCCGGGGGGAGTTGATTCCAGAGGGTCGGGGCCGCCCACAGAGAAGGCTCTTCCCCTGGGGCCCCGCCAACCAACATTGTTTAGTTGACGGGACCCGGAGAAGGCCCACCTCTGTGGGACCTAATCGGTCGCTGGGGATTCGTGCGGCAGCAGGCGGTCTCGGAGATATTCTGGTCCAGTGCCATGAAGGGTTTTAAAGGTCATAACCAACACTTTGAATTGTGGACCAGAAGTTGATCGGCAACCAATGCAGACTGTGGAGTGTTGGTGAAACATGGGCATACCTAGGTAAGCCCATGACTGCTCTCGCAGCTGCATTCTGCACGATCTGAAGTTTCCGAACAATTATTATTATTATTATTATTTTATTATTATTATTTATTATTATTATTATTATTATTATACTTGTATGCCGCCCTTCTCGAAGACTCCGAACACTTTTCAAAGGTATCCCCATGTAGAGAGCATTACAGTAGTCGAAACCTCGAGGTGATGAGGGCATGAGTGACTGTGAGTAATGAGTGAGTAATGGGTTATGTCCCACAGAGTTGGCCTTCTCCGGGTCCTGGGGAAGAGCCTTCTCTGTGACGGCCCCCGACCCTCTGGAATCAACTCCCCCCGGAGATTAGGACTGCCCCCCACCCTCCTTGCCTTTCGCAAACTCCTCAAAATCCCACCTGGGCCCTGGGCCGTTTCTGCTTTATGTATGGTCTGTATGAGATGTATGATTGTTTTTTATATTAAGGGTTTAAAACTGTTTTTAAGTATTGGATTTGTAATGTTTCTTGTTGTGAGCCGCTCCGAGGGGCGGCATACAAATCTAATAAACCAATAAATAAATGCGAAATTGATTGTCAATAAGTGTTGCTTCCTAAGAAGTTTGATTTACTTGGAGTTATATTGTACAGTATTGTTTAAGTGTTCGCTTTATTTATTTTATTCTTTTGAGCAGTGTATATAAAACCTTCACGATACTACACTAAACGTCTTGGGGTGTTGTTGTTGTTTTGCTACCCTAACCCTCAGGCTGTTGTAAGTGAAGTCTCAGCAACCTTTGAAGTGTGAGATGAAGCAATGTTCCTCAGGTGGAGAAACCTCAAAAATATAAAATAAAATTTTAAAATCAGGCAGAAAAGAAAAATCTCCTTGAATTTATTTGAAAGGCATGTTGTGTCCTGCTGTTACTATAGAGGGGTATTTAATGCTAAAAGCCAATGAAGAAAGTATCATTGCCGTTGCTCTGCTCCCAATTACTGACTTAATACAGTAATGCACTCCAGACATGTACATAAAATACAAGTTAACCCAGCCCTTTTAAGAAACCTCTACAACCACATTAATAGGGACAAATCTGTCCCCAGCGTGTATGTGAGTGGCGAGCACCTCCAGGGGAAAATGCATATAGAATTGCACCCTTTCAGTTAACATTAAGTCCCCTTGGAGGCTCTTGTGTCATCTTTCATTGTCTGGCATGTGAGATGTACCATACACTTCCCTTTAGTGCCTAATGGCACTAGACAGCTGGTATCAGTTGTAACCCATCTGCCTGTTGGTGGTAGCATTGAAGGAAACAGCATGACAATTCACACTGCAGAGTGCATAAGAACTGGGGTGGGGGGGATGTTTGCTTGCTAAGTAGCATTATTGATATGTACATTGCTGTCTGCTGCCCAGATTATGTCTGTAGAAGGAGACAGAGTAAAACTATCAACACCACCATATTTTTTTTTTGAGGGGAAGGGGAGGAAACACACAATTGTGTATATCTTCTGGACCACCTTCTGCTGTATGAAGTCCAGCAAGCGGTTAGGTCCCATAGAGTCGCGCTTCTCCGTCAAATGGACAATGTCGCTTGGCAGGGCCTAGGGGAAGGCCTCTCTGTGGGAGCCCCAGCCCTCTGGAATCAGCTCCCCCTGGAAATTTGTACTCCCCCCACCCTCCTTGCCTTCCGTAAGACTCTTAAGACTCATTTATGCCGCCAAGGTTGGGACAATTAGACCTTAGCCCCCTGGTTGTTATGTTATATGGTTGTTATTTGAATGGATATGATTGATTTTTAATATAATTAAGGATTTCAGAGGAGTTTACTTAGTTTTAATTAATTATAACTATAACTATAAAGCCCCTATATGGCATCGGACCAGAATACCTACGGGACCACCTTCTGCCGCATACATCCAGGGGCCGATCAGGGTCCCACAGAGTTGGCCTTCTCCAGGTCCCGTCGATCAATCAATGTCATCTGGCGGGGGCCTAGGGGGAAGAGCCTTCTCTGCGGCAGCCCCAGCTCTCTGGAATCAGCTCCCACCGGAGATTCGAACTGCTCCTACCCTCCTCGCCTTTCGTAAGAGCCTGAAGACCTATCTATGTTGCCAGGCATGGGGTAACTAATGTATACCCCTTTTCTTATCATTAAAGTTATCAGTGAGTATGATTGTGTAGTAGTGATTGTTTTTAAGATAATGGGTTTTTAGTTAGAGTTTTAATTATTAGATTTGTTCTGTATTGTTTTATTGTTGTTTTGAGCTGCCCCCGAGTTTCCGGAGAGGGGTGGCATATAAGTCTAATAAATTCTTCTTCTTCTTCTTCTTCTTCTTCTTCTTCTTCTTCTTCTTCTTCTTATTATTATTATTATTATTATTAATTATTATTATTATTATCATCATCATCATTAATTGGAGTTAGCTTACTGTACTTTATTGTTTCTTTTTATGAAGTGTTTTTTAATAGGAAAGTGAACACAAGAACAATGGGGGCACAATCTGAGGTTAGTTGGGGAAAAGATCAGAAGCAACGTGAGAAAATATTATTTTACTGAAAGAGTAGTAGATGCTTGGAACAAACTTCTAGCAGATGTGGTCAGCAAATCCACAGTAACGGAATTTAAACATACCCAGGATAAACATATATCCAACCTAAGATAAAATACAGGAAATAATAGTATAAGGGCAAACTAGATGGACCATGTGGTCTTTTTCTGTCGTCAATCTTCTATGTTTATTTGTTGTAAGCTGCCCTGAGTCCTCAGAGATTAATAAATAAGTAAAATAAATATCTCCACAGCATTCATTGAATTCAACCTATGGTTATTTTGCTTCCCATGGCGACAAGACAAAGGCAACTTAAGGAGTTTACCAGATCCGCGTTGTTATTATTAATCGTATTCAGGGACATAATAATAGCAGAGATTTCAATAATGCTCACCTCTTCCATATATATATTTTTTCCCCTGGCTGAATAAAAGGGTGCTTCCAAATCAAAATATCTCTGAATCCTGCCCTGTCCCTGATTACACAGGGTTGAAGGTGGACTCTCTCTTTTCTGCTATATTGTGTCCTAGACCCCCCCCCCCCCCACTCTTTAAAGAGCTTTCACTGACGATAGAAAAAAGCAGGACACAATTATCCTAGGAGACGATCAGCATCTGCAGTGCATAAAACAGGAAGCTGCATTGCAGGGCACTATATTATCCACGCATGTTTTCTAACACAGGAATCCCATCGTCTAGAAGACGAGGCTAAAATTTGCAAGGGAGTGTTTTGATTACTGAATTCAATGGAAATTAAACCACGCACGGCACATAGCTGTCAAGTCTCTCAATGAACAGATCCATTGAAGGAGAATCTACCCTCTGTAGGAATGGGTACCCACCTTAAACTCTTAGGAACTTTGTTCTATTATTCACCTGAAATCTGCTTGGATACAATTCACAGGGTGTCCAGGGGGAAAGTGTTTTGAAATTCCCTGATATTTCCCTGTAACTTTATTTATTTACTATTTCTTTATTTGTCAAACAAGTATAGAATTACATTTTGTATTAACATAACGTAAGTAGATAGTAGTGATAGAAAGGATAAAAAGACAGTAGGACAAGGATGGTAGGCACAATGGTGTGCTGATGCACGCACCTTTTTTTTCCTTGGGTGCCAAAAGAGTATGCGTGCACACTATTGCTCATGCACGAGTGCCACACCCATAATTCAATACCTGGGGAGAATGAAAACTGCTACCGCTGCCCCCCGGAGACTCTCTGGAGGCTGGAAATGCCCTGTTTCCCAACTTATGATGGGCCCAGTAGGCTTGTGTTTTGCCCTCCCCAGGCTCCAAAGGCTTCCCTGGAGGCTCTCTGGAAGCTCTCTGGAAGCTCCCTGGAGGCTCTCTGGAAGCCAAAAACGCCCTCCCAGAGCCTCTGTGTGAGCCAAAAATCAGCTGGCCGACACAAACATCCACGTTGGAGCTGAGCTAGGGCAATGGCTCATGTGCCAGCCGATATGGCTCCGCGTGCCACATGTGGCACCCATGCCATAGTTTCGCCATCACTGGCCTATAAGGTTCCACTAATAAACTGGAACTTTGAGGAATACCTCCAGAACCGCCTGCTACCGCACGAATCCCAGCGACCGATAAGGTCCCACAGAGTTGGCCTTCTCCGGGTCCTGTTGACCAAACAATGTCATTTGGCGGGCCCCAGGGGAAGAGCCTTCTCTGTGGCAGCCCCAGCCCTCTGGAATCAACTTCCCCCGGAGATTAGAACTGCCCCCACACTCATAAATTACTCAAGACCCATCTATACCGCCAGGCATGGGGGAGTTGAGACACCTTTCCCCCAGGCTTTTTTATATTTATTTTTGGGTATGTATATGTTATTTGCTTTTTTAAATATGATAGGGTTTTATGTGCTTTTTAATATTAGATTTGTTTTCACTGGAATATTGTTTTTATTATTGTTGTGAGCCGTCCTGAGTCTTCGGGGAGGGGCGGCATACAAATATAATAAATTGAATTGAATTGAATTGAATACTACGCTTCAGAATCTGATTTAGTTTTGGATGCTATTTGGGACCCTGACAACTGCATTGTAACCACTGTGCCACCACAACTCTTATTGTATCAAGTTGTTTACCCTGACCTCTAGAATGACAAAGGATGGATCTTTCCTTACTCAGACCTATAGAATAACAAAGAATGGAACTTCTTGACCATTTTTGACCTTCCTCCCTATGAAATTCTTTCAGGTGCCCTATGCCCGTCCCAATGTATCTTCTCATGGTTAAATATACCCCGTTCCTTCAATCTGTCTTCATAAATCTTACTTATTAATCCTTTGCTCATCCCCATCATCTTAGGGAGATGACGCAAAAGGATCACCTCCTATCAAAACTCCAAGGGATTTAACCTATTTTGCATTCAGCTCTTCCAGACGTAGGAGTCAAATTAGAAAGGGATGAAATGTTTATTGGCACACAGGTGTAAATTCATGCAAATTCGGGTAAATGTAATGTCAGATATTAAAGGTGTGCAGTTGGAAGTTCCAATATACTTGGAAATTAAGTCTGCTATCCTGTATAGCCATACCTGAGAATAAATCCCATTTATTTTAATAGATCTTATATCTGAGCAGAGACATACATAATTCACTATACACCTGCTAAAATATCCTTAAGTGTATATGTTGTAATAGATTTAAAGCCAGTCAAATGTACAGCAGTTGGATAATTTTCTCAAGCAATAATTTGGTAGGGATATCAATCATCATTAGCACTTTCAGTACAGGGTGTCATAAAGTTTGATTTCTCATACTATTTTATAGATGTGTGTGTGTGTACATGGCATCGGGCCAGATTACTTATGGACCATCTTCTGCCATATGAATGGGCTGATTTCTCTCTTGAGTCCACCTTCAACCTCTTCCTCTTCTTCTAAGAACATAAGAACATCAGAAGAGCCATGCTGAATCAGGCCAAAGTCCATCAAGTCCAACATTCAGTGGCCCACCAATTGTCCAGGGGGATCTTGAGCAGAAAGAGAAGGCAAGACCCTCCCTTTCCCCTGACCCCCAACAAGTGGTACTCAAGGGCACTCTGCCTGCCTCAACCAACATAGAGGCAGCACTTGGACATCCGTTTCAATAACCACCAAATCACTTGGCATCCATGAATCTGTCTAATCCTGCCTTGAAGCTATCAAGGCTGACAGCTGTCACAACCTCTTCTGGAAGTGAATTCCATAAACCAAGGACCCTCTGGGTAAAGAAATATTTCCCCTTATTTGTCCTCACTTTCTTACCTTATGAGCTTTAGGGAGTGCCCCCTTGTCATAATATTGTGGGATAGAGAAAATAATTTTTCTCTATCTACTTTTTCTATCCCATGCATGATTTTATACACTTCGATCAAGTCACCCCTTAAACGCCGTCTTTCAAGGCTGAAGAGACCAAGGTGTTGCAACCTGGTTTCATAAAAGAGGTGCTCCATTTCCTTGATCATACTTGTTGCCCTTTTTTGCACCTTTTCCAGTTCCATTATATGCTTCTTGAGGTGTGGTGACCAGAACTGTACACAGTACTCCAAGTGTGGTCTCACCATCGATTTGTACATAGGCAAAACAACTCTTACCGACTTATTTTCAATTCCCTTCCTAATCATGCCAAGCATGGAATTTGATTTTTTTTTACTGCTGTTGCACATTGGGTTGATATCTTCATTGAGCTGTCCAGCAAAACCCCAAGATCCCTTTCTTGGGGTGTCTCAGAAAGCTTGGTCCCCATCAGTTGATAGGTATAATTGGAGTTCTTTGCCCCGATCTTTTCTCCTACTACACTGTGTCCATTTTAATACATCGTGCCAATCCACTGCGGTAAATGTTCAGAATTGCTTTGTTTTACTTTCTTAATTGCTAACTCTTTATTATGCCTGCCAGAGGGAATTGTTTAAAAGCAGAATCCTTTGTTTGTTGCCTCCTACTCGGTTAAACACCACACGTACCTAAAAGTATTATGCTACAGACTCCTCAAACCAAATTAAATTGGGCTGAGTTTTAAAATAAATAAATAAATAAACGGAATAACGTTCAAAGGGTTTCCAGGCTGTTTCAGGTTCAGTTATCTATCTTATATTCAAAGACAGCTGGAGGAAAAACCCAAGCTGGCTGTATGAATATATTCAGTGACCCATAAAATCTAGCAATATTCAGCACCATTTAAATTAAACAAGCTTTTACAAACTCTGGTTTTTAGCTGCTTTTGTACAATGTGAGCGAGGCTTGTCAATAGGGGGGAAATTGCAGGCAACAGAAACCCAACTTATATTATACCTTTTTTTAAAAAAAAAACTCTCATTTTTCTTCTTATTAAGCTTAATAAGAAAGAATAGAAGGAAGACCATGAAAATCACGCAAAGGTATTTAATTCAAACAGACAATCAAATTACTATTGCTTAAGAAATAATTTTTTCGTGATTAAAGTTCCCACTGTAGTCTTATCATATCTATCAAGTAGTGTTTTAAAAAAAACAAAAACAGAAGTTTTGATGGCTTCATAACTACTCACAGAGCATGGTGACAAGAACTGAAATTAAATACACTATGCTCTCCATTTCTTTCAAATAATCCTTGCTTTAACTATCTTTTTTTTTAAAATTTAAATGCATGCATTCAATGCAATGAATCCTATTAAGACAGAGCGGAGGCAGACATCAATAATGGCACAGATAAATATGTATTAAGCATCTCTCTTGGAAAACAATGTCATTATGAACAAAGTGTTACTCTTCCTGTAATTCATTCTAGTCATCCGTATTAATAGAATCAACATTTCTGTCAAGATGAATAGTAAAGTTAATGTTTGCTGCACTGGGAAGTTAATTTATTGCTGCCATTCATGCAGATAACAGCATCAACATTAATTTTTGGTGTCTTATAGGTGTCAGCGCAAATTCCCGCACTAAAAATAGGAGAGTGGAATTAAATCTCTTCCCAGCAACAATCTTAAACACCAGTCTGGATCATGTAGTCCATATGTTAAACTTCCTGGATTCAGCCACTCAGGGGTAAAGTTTGTTAAGATAATCATGAACTATGTTAACAAGATTAGCCAATAAATAGGCATAGCAACTAAGTCGTCCAATGGGAGTTTAAACACTTTGAGTCTGTGCAGAGAATCGAAACTGAAAACAGAAGCTTAAGGCTGGGTGTGTCTCAGCCCATTCTACTGTCCAGTCCATTCTGTAATTTCTCCGAATGCTGATCTAGAAGCTGCTTGTGTTTTTCTTCTAACTGTTGCTACATTGAAGAAGAACTCTGCTAATGGTATTGTAAATATATATATTATACAAAATATATATATATAATTCTTTATTTATTTAGAACTACGGTGCCTAAAACACGATTTGAGTATTGCCCACAAGATCATATGCTGCAACGTCCTACCGGTCAATGACTAATTTAGCTTCAACCGCAACAACACAAGAGCACGCAACAGATTCAAACTTAATACGAACCGCTCCAAACTTGACTGTAAAAAATATGATTTCAACAATCGAGTTATCGAAGCGTGGAACTCATTACCGGACTCAATTGTGTCAACCCCTAACCCCCAACATTTCTCCCTTAGACTCTCCACGATTGACCTCTCCAGGTTCCTAAGAGGCCAGTAAGAGGCGTACATAAGTGCACTGGTGTGCCTTTCGTCCCCTGTCCAATTGTCTTTCCTTTCTTTCATCTATCATATATATTTGCTTCCTTTCATACATCCTCTTCTCTAAGTTCACTTTTACCCTTATATATATTACCACATGTCTTTTTTTCTTCCTATGTATTTGTGTATTGGACAAATGAATAAAAAAATAAAATAAAGTGTGAATGGACACACAAGACCAATAAAGAACTCTGTCCTACCCTGTCCTACCCTGTCCTACCCTACCCTACTCTATTTTAATCTACTCTACTCTACTCTATTCTATTCTATTCTATTTTATTCTATTCTATTCAGCTTTCACATGGTTTCCCTGTTTTCTTTTTTTCCTTTTTGAGACAAAATTAAAATTGTAATAACTCTTATTAATTACAAAACACTTTTGCTAAGTTTTTCACACATATGTTCACAATACCATCTAACAGAATCATTAAAGAGAATTTCATATACTGGAGTCATATTAAAATATCCTGGGAAACAACCCACAGTTATCTAAGTATTGCTAAAACCCTCAACTTGGTTTCTGCATTTTTAAAAGACAATATCCTCCTTATTCTTCTCACGTATTATTGTTGATCAAGTGATTGACTGTAAGGGGTTTGATTTAATGAAATCACCATCAAGGGGGATAGTATGAATACCTAGATCACTGGGATAGGCACTAGCAGAGAAGATTCTTTTATGAAAGATATTGATAAAATTGAACTGATCCAAAGACGAACTGCAAAAATGGTGGAAGGTCTTAAGCATAAAACTTATCAGGAAAGACTTAATGAACTCAATCTGTACAGTCTGGAGGACAGAAGGGAAAGGGGGGACACGATCAAAACATTTAAAATATGTTAAAGGGTTAAATAAAGTTCAGGAGGGAAGCGTTTTTAATAGGAAGGTGAACACAAGAATAAGGGGATGCAATCTGAGGTTAGTTGGGGGAAAGATCAGTAGCAACGTGATAAAATATTATTTTACTGAAAGAGTAGTAGATGCTTGGAACAAACTTCCAGCAGACGTGGTTGGTAAATCCACAGTAATTGAATTTAAACATGCCTGGGATAAACATAGATCCATTGTAAGATGAAATACAGGAAATAGTATAAAGGCAGACTAGATGGACCGTGAGGTCTTTTTCTGTCGTCAATCTTCTATGTTTCTATATTTCTATGCTTTTAAATGTAGAATTAACAGGTAAAATACTTCACCATTTAAATAAAAACCCAAAATCAAGAAATCTTCAAGTAGGCCAGCCTTAGGTGAAATGAAGTAGAACTAATATTGAATTCTAAGAGATGGGAGGGGGGGAAATGTAGGCAGAAATTGTAATATTCATGAGAGCCATGATATGCTGCCTACAGCTGTGTATCTCAAGCATGGCTAACATAAAACCACACACCTTGTCTGGGAAAAGAAATAAAAAAGCTTGACATTGTAGAAACAAAACAAAACAAAAGCCACACACACTATTTTAAGAGCGCTGGGTATTTTAATCCCAAAGTAGTTGTTTTCTAGTAGGGCAGAAAGGAAAATTTTAGAAGACCCCTTGTAAAACCAACCAACCACCGCTTCAACCTTCAATCCCTACCTTTCCTTTAAGAAAGAAAATTAATCTGCATAATTCAAAATACATTAACTCAGACACTGCTTATAATCTCACATCCATATTAGATTAGATTAGATTAGATTTATTGGATTTATATGCCGCCCCTCTCCGCAAACTCGGGGCGGCTCACAACAATGGCAAAAAAGTACATAGTGACAAATCCAATGCCCACCAATCCAATTACAATTTTAAGTTAAGAAATTCATAAAACAATCCCAATATATATAAAAAACAAGCACACAATCAATCAAACGGCAAAACAACATGGGCAAGGGGGAGACGTTTCAGTTCCCCCATGCCTGACGGCAGAGGTGGGTTTTAAGGAGTTTACGAAAGGCAAGGAGGGTGGGGGCAATCCTAATCTCAGGGGGGAGTTGGTTCCAGAGGGTCGGAGCCACCACAGAGAAGGCTCTTCCCCTGGGTCCCGCCAGACGACATTGTTTAGTCGACGGGACCCGGAGAAGGCCAACTCCGTGGGACCTAACCGGTCGCTGGGATTTGTGCGGCAGATGGCGGTCCCGAAGGTATTCTGGTCCGGTGCCATGAAGGGCTTTATAGGTCATAACCAACACTTTGAATTGTGACCGGAAACTGATTGGCAACCAATGCAGACTGCGGAGTGTTGGAGTAATATGGGCATACTTAGAGAAGCCCATAATTGCTCTCGCAGCTGCATTCTGCACGATCTGAAGTTTCCGAACAATAATTATTATTATTATTATTATTATTATTATTATTATTATTATACTTGTATGCCGCCCTTCTCCGAAGACTCAGGGTGGCATATTGTAAATCAAGATGAATGTTCACCAATACTATCGCCACTATTTCCAACAATAGTAATAGGAATAGCACTTAGATTTATATATCACTCTGTAGGGTTTTACAACACCCTCTGGCCAGTTTACAATAATCAACACCTTACCCTAAAAAACTGGGTCCTAGTTTTACTGACCTCAGAAGAATGGAAGGCTGAGTTCATCTCAAGACCCATTACGATAGAACTACAGGCTGTGAGCAGAGTTGGCCTGCAATACTCTAGCCATTGCACCAACCATGGATCGAGAAGAAATTAATTCCTTTCCTCCTGTTTTTCCATCCATCATCAGAAACCTGTTCTGTCTTCCATTTATAGAACATGACAAATATTCTCCAGAGGAGAGGGGGAAGAGAAAGACACAAAGAAAGAGAGAGACAGAGGTGAGAGACAGAGAGAAAGACAGAGAGACAGAGAAAGAGAGTGAAAGACAGAGAGAGAGAGAAAGACAGAGACAGAGAAAGAGAGAGAGAGAAAGAGAGAGACACACACAGAGAGACAGAGACAGAGAGACAGAGAAAGAGAGAGAAAGAGACAGAGAGAGACAGAGAGAGAGACAGAGAAAGAGACACCCACACACAGAGAGAAAGACAGAGACAGAGAAAGAAAGAGAAAGAAAGAGAGACACAGAGAGAAAGACAGAGAGACAGAGAAAGAAAGAGAGAGACAGAGAAAGAAAGAGAGAGAAAGAGAGAGACACAGAGAGAGAGAGAGAAAGACAGAGAGACAGAGAAAGAAAGAGAGAGAGAGACACACACAGAGAGAAAGACAGAGAAAGAGAGAGACACGCAAAGAGAGAGACAGATAGACAGAGTGAGAGACAGAGGTAGAGACAGAGTGAGAGACAGAGAAAGACAGAGAGTGAGAGACACAGAGAGAGAGAGACAGACAGAGAAAGAGAGAGACAGAGAGAGAGACAGAAAGAGAGAGAGAGAGAGAGGCAGAAACAGAGAGACAGAGAAGCAGAGATAGAGAGAAAGACAGATTTCCTCCCTACTACTATCCATCATTTACATCTGGAAGTTTAGCAAAAGTACCTGGAAAATATTTTCCCCCAAAATACTATATTACAATAGGCATTCAGATAACTGCATTTTCAAATAGAAAACTTGGTATTCTATCAATGAAGGCTCGAAGAAAGTAGAGAATATTCTTGCCTTGTTTTCCTGAAATATCCACAACCAGCTGCAACATTTGAAAAAAAAGAGAGAGAGAGAGAGAGAGAGAGAAAGTGGGGCGAGGAAAGGGAGCTTTATCGACTTAAGGTTAATTCCGAAATAAAACAAGAGCAATTCTGCTTACATTTAAGCAAAGACATTCTGAAGGGGAACTATAATGACCTATAGCAACTATTGTTTGTATTGGGAGTCACTTGGGAGCCGAAAACTGGGAAAAGAGATAACAACAGATGAACCAACTCTGTGGCTCGCTCCGTGTGAATCAGTGCGAAAATTTGAAAATCCATCTTCCTCAAGTGCTATTAAGAAGGAAGCAGAGAGAACATTTGGGAAAAGCCCAAAATTAATTCCTGCTAAAACCTGGTAAATGCTTGGCCCCAGCGAATAGCAAATGCTAATTATTTAAGAGATTTATATGATTAACAATGTAAAGTTATCTTTGAAGCTTAACAACAAAAAACACAAGCCTCCAATGGCATTCGGCAGCTTTTCCTGGGTTGTTCATTGGATTATTCAAAGCAAAACCAACGCAACATGCACACACAAAAATCGACACCCCTCTCTTTAATACTGAGTCACAAAAAAACCATACAGCCCTTTATACGTGTCATGAGACATCTTAATACAAAGAGAGAAGTTTTAAGCACATGATCACCTGACGCAGAACCCCCTGCACATAGTTAAACTCAATATGCCTCCCAACTCATAATCCTTTTATTGTCTGGGAAGTACTGCTAAATAATCGAATTGGGCGCGTAACATCTGGCTTCCATGCCATCAATGTACAGAAAGCATACTGACAAGGCTAAGAATGTTTTCCCAACCCTTCTTTGCCAGCGTGCAACATTATATAGGACCATTCCAGACAATTTGATCTCGGAAGCAAAGGATGAGCTAGCTTTGTCTGCAAAAAAAACCCACAACCCAACTCAACAGGTCTACGCTATGAGGCTTTCACACATAAAGGGGGCCTGCATAAGTGCGCCAATGTGCCTACCGTCCCTGTCCTAATGTTCCCTTTTATTTGTAACCATCTCATGTACTCCCAATCATGTTCATAATTTTATTTGTCATCTTATAGATGTTTGACAAATAGATGGATGGATGGATGGATGGATGGATGGATGGATGGATGGACGGACGGACAGATAGACAGACAGATAGATAGATAGACAGAGAGAGAGAGAGAGAGATTGACAGATAGATGAGAGATGAAAGAGAAATGATAGATAAATGAGAGATATAGAGACATAGAAGATAGATTGAGAGATAGAAGATAGATAGATAGATAGGTAGGTAGGTAGGTAGGTAGGTAGGTAGGTAGGTAGACAGACAGACAGACAGACAGACAGATAGAGAACTGAGGTGGCACAGTGGTTAGAGTGCAGTACTGCAGGCCATTTCAGCTGACTGTTAGCTGCAGTTTAGCAGTTCAAATCCCACCAGGCTCAAGCTTCACTCAGCCTTCCATGCTTCCCAGGTCAGTCAAATGAGGACCCAGATTGTTGGGGGCAATATGCTGACACTATGAAGCAGTATACAAGTCTAAGTGCTATTGCAATAAGTAAGTAAGTAAGTAAGTAAGTAAGTAAGTAAGTAAGTAAGTAAGTAAGTAAGTAAGTAAGTAAGTTAGTTATTAAGTAAGTAAGTAAGTAAGTAAGTAAGTAAGTAAGTAAGTAAGTAAGTAAGTAAGTGATTAAGTAAGTAAGTAAGTGAGTAAGCGAGCGAGCAAGCAAACAAGCAAGCAAATAACTAAATACATACATACATACATACATACATACATACATACATACATACATACATACAGTTGTTGTTAAAGGCTATAAGAGCCTTGGTGGCCCAGTGGTTAGAATGCAGTATTGCAGGCTAACTCTGCCCACAGTCTGTAGTTCGATCCTGAAGGCTCAACGTTGACTCAGCCTTCCATCCCTTCTGAGGTCAGCAAAATGAGGACCCCTATTGTTGGGGCCACTATACTAACAGAAAGTTATAGTTTGGCCTGTCAAGAATCTATCCATTAGGTGAAGCAAATGAAGGATTAAACTCGATTGGATTTAATTGAATTATCTCTGAGCTTGGATGTGATACTCATGTTTTCCGTATTCTCTCATATCCTACTAATGGTCAAGTGATATAAGGTTGGGGGTTTTTTTTTTTTTAAATAAAGCCTCATCAGCTTTCCCTTTCTCATATGATGTCATCACAATCTTGGAAGCATTGCCGAAGCTACTTTGAAAAATGAGCAGGATTAGAAAGAGACGAATTAAAACATTTCTGGGGTTTTTTTTTATTGCAATGAAAAGTTGGATGATTTATTACTGCATCTGTTTCAAAAGTATAAATTGATTTTCAGGGTATATGTTGCTACGGCATAGGTAGGTAATCCTATTAATGAAGACTCGGTTATAGAAACATAGAAGACTGATGGCAGAAAAAGACTTCATGGTCCATCTAGTCTGCCCTTATACTATTTTCTGTATTTTATCTTACAATGGATATATATTTATCCCAGGCATGTTTAAATTCAGTTACTGTGGATTTACCAACCACGTCTGCTGGAAGTTTGTTCCAAGGATCTACTACTCTTTCAGTGAAATAATATTTTCTCACGTTGCTCCTGATCTTTCCCCCAACTAACTTCAGATTGTGTCCCCTTGTTCTTGTGTTCACTTTCCTATTAAAAACACTTCCCTCCTGTTGTGATTCAGCCTGAGGCTCCTCAGGGACCGGCTGGATCTCTGCCGGATCCATGCCCAGAGGAGGAGGACAGTGAACAGGAGGGGGAGGACCAGGCAGATGGGGGAGAGGAACGTCAGGAAGAGGAGGAGGGAGAGCAGCCTGAGATCCCCGGGGGGGGGGGACTCTCCACAGCTAGTAGCCTGGATTCATTGGATGAAGACGCACAGGCTATAATAGACATGAGGCAGCGACGAGCAGCTCAAAGACGGGGCCAATTAGAAAGATATTTCCATCCCTGAATTGGCAACAGCTGGGTTTGGGTGTGGTTCTCCTCAGCAGGGTTGAAAAGGCAGGCCCGCCCTTACAGTCTTGTGGAGAGTTATCAATTGGGAGTCCTGTGACCTTGCTTCGATTCTCGGCGTCTCTGATCTTGGCTTGTGGCCTAGAAGTCTGGAAGACTTGGGTGAGGCATGGGTTTTATTATCTCCAGCGTTGTTTTTGCCAGCAAAGAATCCTGTTTTATTGCCTGGCCTTCGTGAAACCTCTGTGAAGCTTCATAGTGTTCCTGTCTGTAAGAACATTTTCTGTTACCTGTGTTTGCTTTGAATTATATAAACTGCCTTTGCTTTTTACCAGTGTGTCTGCCTACCCTTTTTGGTTGGTGTTGGCGTCTGGGGGGACCCAGATAGAACACCTCCTGAACCTTATTTAATCCTTTAACATATTTAAATATTTCGATCATGTCCCCCCTTTTCCTTCTGTCCTCCAGACTATACAGATTGAGTTCATGAAGTCTTTCCTGCTACGTTTTATGCTTAAGACCTTCCACCATTCTTGTTTGTTATTATTTGTGTTATTATTCTTGAGATGAAGATTATTATTATTTTTAACTGAGAATCTTTGTCTCCCCTTTTAAGATGGTAAAGATAAGAAAAGCAGGACTAGGGGTGACATGATAGCAGTGTGCCAGCATTTGTGGGGCTGTCACAAAGACGAGAGGATTCACTTGCTTTCCTAGGCACCAGAAGGCAAACCAGAAACAATTGTTGGAAACTATTCAAGGAAAGATGCAACCTGGAATTGAGGAGAAATATCCTTAACAGAACAATTAATTGGTGGAATAGCTTGCCTTCAGAAGTTATGGGTGTTTCATCAATGCAAGGTTTATTTGTTTTTGTTTTTTAAGAGTGGACAGCCACCTATCTCAAATGATATAGGGTGTCCATTTGTCTGAAGTTATGTAGTGTTTCCTGCCCAAGCAGGGGGTTGGAAAAGAAGACCTCCAATGGCCATTCCAGATCCATTCGGGTTGTATACCTAGAAGTCAGAAGACTTAAATTTACTTAACAATGGCTATTTAAGTATACCAGTGACAACAAATAAGATGTTCATGTTCTGTTTCAATTTAGAGTAGAGTAGAGTGGAGTGGAGTGGAGTGGAGTGGAACGGAACGGAACGGAACGGAACGGAACAGAACAGAACAGAACAAAACAAAACAAAACAAAATAGAATAGAATAGCAGAATTGGAAGGGATCTTGGAGGTCTTCTAGTCCAACCACCTGCTTGGGCAGGAAACTCTACATAACTTCAGACAAATGGTTATCCAACATCTTCCTAAAAACTTCCAGTGTTGGAGCATTCATAACTTCTGGAGGCAAGTTGTTCCAGTGATTACTTCTGTTCTGTTTTGTCAGGAAATTTCTCCTAAGTTCTAAGTTGCTTCTCTCCTTGATTAGTTTCCATCCATTGCTTCTTGTCCTACCCTCAGGCGCTTTGGAGAATAGCTTAACAATATTTTTTTAAAAAATGTGCTCATTTGATCAATAATAATAACAATTATTTTGTTCCAATGTTCCTCCAAGTTCCACCTTCTCTGTGGTGGCTCCAACCCTCTGGAATCAGCTCCCCCCAGAGATCAGAATTGCCCCCACCCTCCTTGCCTTTCGTAAACTCCTTAAAACCCACCTCTGTCGTCAGGCATGGGGGAACTGAGACATCTCCCCTTGCCTATGGAGTTTTGTGTATGATATGACTGTATGTATGTTTTTATACATTGGAATTTTTTTCTTTTAAACTTTTTAATGTAAAACTGTTATTTTTATTTTAATTATTAGATTTGTCACCATGTATTGTTTTTTTTATCACTGCTGTGAGCCGCCCCGAGTCTGCGGAGAGGGGCGGCATACAAATCGAATAAATACAAATACAAATACAAAGTTAGAGATTTTGCTTAGCAATATCTGCAATTACCTGAGGACCTTTGTTATTGCTGTTGTTTTCAAAATCTACCTGAACTTTCAGATGCAAATTGTAATCTCCCAACTGATCTTCAACACCTACATGCGCTAATATAAATACAATCAGCTAGTGTCGTGATCTAGTCTGGATTTTTTTTTTTTTAAGTGCCAACATATTTACTCACATAAGGTTTGGGGATTAAAAGAAAAAAAAAAGCTTTAGACCCCAGGGTTCTCAAATGAAAATAGAATTAATCACAGTTTATAAAATAAAACTTCACACATTATTTCATTTTGCCATCTGTCTTACATTCTTTCCCCCTTCAACCAAGCTGCAGGAGATTAATTCTCCCAGGATCTACAGATCTTGGGATAGTGATTAGTATTGCCACAAAAGAGCCATATATTGCAAGACTATTCACAACATAGATGATTCAGCCAACTGTCGTGGGGGTGATACACAATGTAGCTGCTCTGTGTGCATGCGAGCCATTTCAATGACAAATCTGATTTTAATCATTTTTTTCCCCCCTGAGTTAGTATGTGTCAAAGGAAGACCTTGGAAAATCAGAGCTGGGAGAAAAAAAAGATCTTAGAAAATCAGGTCTCGGGGCACGATCCATTTGCTAATGTCTTGTAGGTCAACACATTGACCTATACTGTTGAACCCAACTAATTGCAGCCTGGAATGTTACTAATGCCCCTCAAATAATACTTTAAAATCTCTGCCTATTGGGCTTTGTTCTTTCCTCCCAACACAGAGACGGGTTTATGAGTCTTGATTCAATTGGGTTCATTGCTCAGGGCCATGACTTCATCCTGAGAAACGGTGATGCACGGGTTTTTTTCCATAAGGAAGGTAATGCACTTATGAAACTCGCCATATCTTACAAAATATGGTATCATGAAAACCAGAGTAAATAAGAAAAAGGTGGGGTTAGCTCAGCGGAAGTTAGATATTCCAGGTATCCCATATTTTAATTCATGTCCAGTCATAAATATAGTGGTACCTCTACTTAAGAACGCCTCTACTTAAAAACTTTTATAGATAAGAACCGGGTGTTCAATATTTTTTGCCTCTACTTAAGAACCTGAGCCTGGAAAAATTTCCCAGGAAATTTGAGAGCGGCACAAAGGCCCGGACAGTTTCCTGCCATTCCCCCTTTAATTCCGGCCATCTCAGGCTTTTCTGGGCTGCCAAAGGAACCTTTCGGTGACGCTTAAGGAGGCTTTGGCAGTCCAGAGCGAACAAAGCATTTCCCTTTCTCTGGGCACTTGGAGAGGGAATAAACCTCTACCAGCGCCCAGAGAAAAGAAACACTCCCTTCACTCTGTGCAGCCCAGAGCAAACGGAGTGTTTTCCCTTCTCTGGGCGCTGCCTCAGAATTCCTCTTTTTTTTTAAGCCTTAAAGTTTTGGATTTTTTTGATTCCCCTCACCTCACCTTCTTCCTTCAGCAGCGACTGTCCTCCTCCTCTTCTTCCTCCTCCTCCCACCCAAATTCCGAGCTTTTATTTATTTCCTAATGGGTTTGCACACATTATTTGCTTTTACGTTGATTCCTATGGGAAAAATTGCTTCTACTTAAGAACGTTTCTACTTAAGAACCTGGTCACAGAACGAATTAAGTTCTTAAGTATAGGTACCACTGTATGCACATTAGATGATAGGTAGGTAGGTAGGTAGCAGGGGTTGGTTCCACTTACTTTCCCTACTAGCTTGCATTGTGATAGCAGTGTGTGTTTCGCATATTCATGCCCTGTCATGTCACGCAAATGACCCTCTGTTCATGCGCAGAAACCTCTGTGCAGCACAGAGGGACTTTGCCAGGCACTGTGACAGGAAGAACTGGTTCGGGGGCATCTGGTTATTGCTACTAGTTCAGCAAGCAGGTGCAAATTTCCACCACTGGTATGGGCAGTCCTGAAGTCCTAATAATT